>NC_139627.1:9310160-9397660 GCF_964638095.1 Poromitra crassiceps
AGGATCTAATTCACAATAAAAACTAACGTGAAATAAAGTTTGACTGAGCTCCAGCTAAATTGTCAAATACCGCCGTCTGCTCGCTACCCAGGCACTTATGTATGTACTTAATTAACTGAACCTAACTAACTATCTGGTGTGCACAGCATTGTCAGACTAAACTCCGGCTGACACCCCAAAAACCTACAATCCGCTACAGAAAAATGTATATTGTTTGGTTATTAACTGGCCCCTGGCCTCATATCATTTCACGAAAGTGGCCCCCGGGCAAAGCAAGTTGAGTATCACTGCTGTAGGCTAACGACAAACATGGAAGAAGCAGATGAGAACGGGTTGCTTGGCCCGGTGGACGGGAAGTTTAGATTTAAAAAACTCCCTGATGGAAGCGTGGATAAGAACACGGTTGTGTGTAAATTCTGCAACAAAGAATTTGCATATTCAAGGCAGCCTCCGGTATCACCTCAATGCTAAACATGTTGCAGCTGCCTGGAAGCCAGAGCTAACGTTAACTTAGCCGCTGATCATGCTAACGTTAGTCCTAGTCCTAGCACCAGAGCTAACGTTAACTTAGCCGCTGATCATGCTAACGTTAGTCCTAGTCCTAGCACGAGCAGGCAGAGTCGCCAACCCACACTCGACCAGATGACGGGGTTCAGAGCCAAGATGAGAAAGTCCACGTCTGACAAGTACTAATACAGCAATATGTATTGTCTATTCATTGCTTTTTAATCGAGTCCCACCACTAATATATATAGATATATATAGATATTAGGGCTGTGAATCTTCACTGGCCTCACGATTCGATTCGATTACGATTCAGAGGGCTTCGATTACGATTATCGATGCATCTCCATGCATCTTAAATCGATGCATCACTTTTTTTCCCCAATACATGATTTATTTTTTCTCACTTTCTTTTTTCTCACTGTGTGGCTACTTTTAAAATAAAAGTGCATTTGGAATTGCATTGTATTATGATCCATAATTAAAATAAACAACTGCATGTACTTCCATTATATTTTATTCGATTATTTAAAAAAATAAAAAAATAAAAATCGATTTTTGACATTTGTGAATCGATGCAGAATCGTGCACGTCCGCATCGCGATGCATCTTATAATCGATCATTTTTGACACCCCTAATAGATAGATATGTATATATATATATATATATATATATATATATATAATATACAATACCAGAACACACATAAAGAACCAGCAGAAAGAACGACAGCTTCCAGAAGCTAAACTAAGATAACATAAAAGGAGTGTGGGTAAGAATAGCGGGGGAGGCTTCAAATGAGCAGTGCAATAAGTTCCACAAGCGGGGAATTCATATTGAAAGATGAAAGCACTAGTAGATGTTGAATCATTTAGCCTGGGAGCAAAGATGCCTGTGAAGAAGTGGGAGGGGCGGCCATATTGGCAGAGTGCTTTTTGAATACCATGGCCACAGTAGTAGCCTAATGATGGGAAAAGAGATGTCCGGGACTTCACAACACTGTCTGTCTCTGATGCTGATCTTATTCATATGCTGCAGGCATATATACTGTACAAGACCAAAGACCTTCAGATTATTGCCCACGCTCGCTATCAAAGCAAAACACATCGAATAGATTTGGTGATTGGATTTGGAGCAAGACCAAGTTGAGAAATGTTAACAAAGAAAATATATTTGGAGGGAAGCCAAAAGTAGAAAGAGAGATCTACAAAAGCCCCTAAGAAAAGCAAGAGCTCTTTATGCACGTTGTGCTTGTAACCGTTTGGTGAGACGATACCACTGCAATGTAATTACATGGCTATTAGGATGGTCAGAGAGGAGACAGAGAATTAAAGTTGAATGAGATCTGGCCAGCCTAGATTAAAGGCAGCCCATTATATTATGCAACTTTTTCTAGCTTTCCATTTGCAAACACTGCACACAGCCCCTCCCCCGGCTCCACAGTCGAGTGAGAGAGAGAGAGAGAGAGAGCAGTTCAGTGGTCGAGTGAGGTCGACAGTGAATGGAGAGAGCGAGTGGCGCGAAAGCGGGTGAAACATGGATGAAAGGTTATTTTCTGATGGTTTCACAGTGATTCTGTTCTAAAGCTAAAAGCACAAATAAGTTTGTGTTCCAGCTAAGCCTTAGTGTCATGCAGGATGGACGGTGAGTCTCATGCTGGAAACGTCAGTTGAATCTGTTGGTGCCAGTGAATCACTGTGGACGGAACCCTGCAGTGTGCAAACTGCTTTTATTATTCCGTTTTGCACTGTTGTCACCTTCAGCTCAGCACCTGCCTTCATTTGGCTTTGGGTGTGTGTGTGTGTGTGTGTGTGTGTGTGTGTGTGTGTGTGTGTGTGTGTGTGTGTGTGTGTGTGTGTGTGTGTGTGTGTGTGTGTGTTAGGGATGGGGCCGATCCAATATCAGTATCGGGTGCTGATATTGGCACTAATTCACAGATCGGATCGGATTGGAATTGGGGGGGGGGGTTTGCAATTCCAGCGCGGGCCGCACAGGGGGCACTGGCCGTAATTTGCCCATGTATAACAGTATCCTTCTTTGCCTTGTATATTTTCTTAATTTTGTCTGCTTTTTGCAAGGTATATTAAAAAAAAATCTTTAATTGGCCAAATCTTTGCCTATACTGTATATTCAAGAAAAATATTGGTATCGGCATAATATCGGTATCGGCAGATATCCAAATTCAGGTATCGGAATCGGATCGGAAGTGAAAAAAGTGGATCGGTGCATCCCTTTTGTGTGTGTGTGTGTGTGTGTGTGTGTGTGTGTGTGTGTGTGTGTGTGTGTGTGTGTGTGTGTGTGTGTGTGTGTGTGTGTGTGTGTGTGTGTGTGTGTGTGTCTGTGCGTGCGTGCGTGCGTGCGTGCGTGTTTCTCCTACTCTTTGATGGAAGGTAGACAGCAGCCATCTATGCGTCATTTGAAAGAAACAGACAAAGAAGCTCTGCTGTCTGGAGGAGAGGACTTCACAGAGGAAACAACATGACTTGAATGTAACTGGAACCGGAACGTGTACTCATTGCCTCATACTGTGCACAGCTTGCTAACAGCTGGGAAGTCTTATGCTGGTCCTCTGGGAGGTTAGCTGAGGATAGTAGATTCTGCCTATTAATAACCACGTAAAACTGGGGAAATGATTCGTATGGAGTGAAATATGTAAACGAGAACTGTGATTAAGTCTTTATGATCTGAGGTGGTGTGAGAACACAGGAACCGCTGGGACATACGGTTAATCTTTATTTCCCTATAAAGATAAAGGGATGTTAGTGACAGACATAAGGTTAATCTTTATTTCCATATAAAGATGAAGAGATGTTAGTGACAGACATAAGGTTAATCTTCATTTCCATATAAAGATGAAGAGATGTTAGTGACTGACATAAGGTTAATCTTTATTTCCATATAAAGATAAATGGATGTTAGTGACGGACATAAGGTTAATCTTCATTTCCCTATAAAGATAAAGGGATGTTTGGTGATGGACATAACGGTAATAATGTTTGGTTTAATATAATATTACCATGAAATGAAATGTCCCCATTATCATTTTGTTTCTGGCCCTGTTAGCGTATTACCTAGTTCCTCATTGCGCGGCTCGCGAGACGCTGGCGGCTCTCGAAGCTTTAGTTGGCGGCTCTAAGAAATTGCAAAAAAAAAATATATATATATATTTGATTCCCCCCCCCTGCTCTCCCCAAAATTTCAATAAACCTTTGTGGCATATTATTACAATACAACAATACTGGTGTTGACAGTAGGTGCCAAATCATTCAAAACAATAAGCATTTTGCTTTTAGGAGTATTGTGCCAGCGTGCAGCGCTGTTCCAAAACGTGTCAACGTGTGTCGTTGCCTGGGAAACGCACATCCCATAATACAACTGTTCGCATCACATCCCATAATAGTATGATGATACTTGGGATGCCATTGCGAACATAGAACAGGTTAGCTAAAACTTTAGCGTCGCCAGCGACGGCCCCCACCGACGGCCCCCACCGTTGCGGTCGGGTACGTTTCGAAATCCCTCCAGGCCTGAAAGCCTATATATATGTATGTGTGTGTGTGTGTGTGTATGTGTGTGTGTGTGTGTGTGTGTGTGTGTGTGTGTGTGTGTGTGTGTGTGCTTGGTTGGGGTGGCTTTTGGTGTTTTGCGGTAAAAGTGGCTCTCCTATTGACTTTGTGCTGCCAGTGCGGCTCTCATCGAAGAAATAGTGAGGATCACTGGATCACTACATCAATTTCAATCTAATCACCCAGATATACCCATTGTTTTTATTTATTTTATTTGACCTTTATTTATTCAGGGGGAGTCTCACTGGGAGCAATGCTCTCTTTTTCAGGAGCGCCCTGTTCACATTCATACCTGATAGCTGACCAGTACAACCACAGTCTGATCTGCTGGCCACTGAGCAGCTCCACTGGAGCAGTTGGGGTTAAGGGCCTTGCTCAAGGGCACCTCAGTGGTGGTAATGAGGGAGGGGCAAGCTATTACCTGGTTATTACCTAATTATTACTTCTTCATTATCACACTATTACCATGTTGTTAGCCAGCTGTAATGTAAAGTGCTACCGGATAATGTTGTGGTCCAACACCATTGAGGATAGAAAGTCAGAAAGGCCTGGCACATAGTGTTTGGTTTTGTGCTCCACCAACAAAAACAGGTCTGCATTTCAAATGTGTTTGCTCTGGCAGCACAGCCTCCACTACAGCAAGGACATGGGACGTTGGAAATCAATCATGTTTGAATGCATTTAGCTTAGGTGATTTCCGCTGCAGCCCCCGTCCTCGCTGAACACAGTATTGATTGTTTTCCTACACCGTCTAGACAACCTTGGATAAAACATTGCTGGTTTATCACTTTTAAAAATGTATTACTTTTGTTTTGTGCAACATGCTTGATTTGAATAATTCCCCACTGATGTACATGGTTATATAAAAAAAAAAGACATTGTTTATCTAGGCTACATTTTCAGAATGCTCATTTTGGTCAGAGTTCAAACTGGAAGGCCTCCTCACTGAACTCTGTGTGAAATCTTATTGTGGAATTTCCAACATTGTGAGGAACTGCGGTTTTGTGACAGAATTGTTTTTAGAGATAGAATTCCACAAAAAATAAGATTTTGGAAAAGAGGATTGTGACGCTTCTGCTGGAAATCAGCACTTCATTTTGCAGATGGTTTGACTCACCTGAGCATCAAACAGCTGAACAGCTCTGCTCCCACATGCTATAGGATAGGCTAACCCGTTAGCTTAGCCCGCTAGCTAACAGGGTGATGAGCTGATTCTCTTCAGCTGTTAAAATTATCTTAAAGAACCGGAACCCACCGAATAAAAAAACAGTTACTGTGCTATCTTTGTTATTGTGACGTTCCGTTTTGTTTTCGTCCCTAATACACCTTACTGTGTGTTTCTTGGTCATCTCAAAATCGACACTGCTACAAAAACATTTGTATGACTTTTCCGTCTCAGACAGCCTCTTTCGACATGTTTCTCAACGTGAAAAGCAGGTTGTGACTGAGGTGACGTAAGGATCCCATGCAAAACTGACCCCCCTCTCAAAACACCCCCAATCCAAAACAGAATTATTTCTCTATGGCTATTTTACAATTATGGAATAGGTTACTACAATAATTAGTTCTTCTTCTTCTTCTTCTTCAATTTCAGCCAAAATGGAACATTCTGCAATATTCCATGTTTTACAGTTGATTCAATTTTTATTATCAAATTCCGTGATTCTGTATTTTTTCTGTATTGCGGAAATGAGGTGGCCCTCCCATAGATTTATTTATTGCATGTTACTGTGTCCTTAAGAGAGATCACAGATAAATGTTGCTAAATTAGTGGCATATAAATTGATGTGTCACCCTAATTTCTTCACTGTAGGTGGAGGTGTAGTAGCACCATGCTGTGAATTTCAGAGGAAAGCTAGCTGAGGCACTGCTTTGCCTCTGTGTCGTGTCCTCTCACAGAGAAAAGCTAGTTGAGGCACTGCTTTGCCTCTGTGTCGTGTCCTCTCACAGAGAAAAGCTAGCTGAGGCACTGCTTTGCCTCTGTGTCGTGTCCCCTCACAGAGAAAAGCTAGTTGAGGCACTGCTTTGCCTCTGTGTCGTGTCCCCTCACAGAGAAAAGCTAGTTGAGGCACTGCTTTGCCTCTGTGTCGTGTCCCCTCACAGAGAAAAGCTAGCTGAGGCACTGCTTTGCCTCTGTGTCGTGTCCCCTCACAGAGAAAAGCTAGTTGAGGCACTGCTTTGCCTCTGTGTCGTGTCCCCTCACAGAGAAAAGCTAGCTGAGGCACTGCTTTGCCTCTGTGTCGTGTCCCCTCACAGAGAAAAGCTAGTTGAGGCACTGCTTTGCCTCTGTGTCGTGTCCCCTCACAGAGAAAAGCTAGTTGAGGCACTGCTTTGCCTCTGTGTCGTGTCCTCTCACAGAGAAAAGCTAGCTGAGGCACTGCTTTGCCTCTGTGTCGTGTCCCCTCACAGAGAAAAGCTAGTTGAGGCACTGCTTTGCCTCTGTGTCGTGTCCCCTCACAGAGAAAAGCTAGTTGAGGCACTGCTTTGCCTCTGTGTCGTGTCCCCTCACAGAGGAAAGCTAGTTGAGGCACTGCTTTGCCTCTGTGTCGTGTCCCCTCACAGAGAAAAGCTAGTTGAGGCACTGCTTTGCCTCTGTGTCGTGTCCCCTCACAGAGAAAAGCTAGTTGAGGCACTGCTTTGCCTCTGTGTCGTGTCCCCTCACAGAGAAAAGCTAGCTGAGGCACTGCTTTGCCTCTGTGTCGTGTCCCCTCACAGAGAAAAGCTAGTTGAGGCACTGCTTTGCCTCTGTGTCGTGTCCCCTCACAGAGAAAAGCTAGCTGAGGCACTGCTTTGCCTCTGTGTCGTGTCCCCTCACAGAGAAAAGCTAGTTGAGGCACTGCTTTGCCTCTGTGTCGTGTCCCCTCACAGAGAAAAGCTAGCTGAGGCACTGCTTTGCCTCTGTGTCGTGTCCCCTCACAGAGAAAAGCTAGCTGAGGCACTGCTTTGCCTCTGTGTCGTGTCCCCTCACAGAGAAAAGCTAGTTGAGGCACTGCTTTGCCTCTGTGTCGTGTCCCCTCACAGAGAAAAGCTAGTTGAGGCACTGCTTTGCCTCTGTGTCGTGTCCCTTCACAGAGAAAAGCTAGCTGAGGCACTGCTTTGCCTCTGTGTCGTGTCCCCTCACAGAGAAAAGCTAGTTGAGGCACTGCTTTGCCTCTGTGTCGTGTCCCCTCACAGAGAAAAGCTAGCTGAGGCACTGCTTTGCCTCTGTGTCATGTCCCCTCACAGAGAAAAGCTAGCTGAGGCACTGCTTTGCCTCTGTGTCGTGTCCCCTCACAGAGAAAAGCTAGTTGAGGCACTGCTTTGCCTTTTAACGCCTGATGCCGAGGGGGCGTGACAAATCGGCGTATTTGGACGCCCCGGGATTGAGACCGGTTGGGTTGGGAATACAGCTAGACGTATATTATGTAACTAAATGGTTTTAAAAACCAACTGTTAACATTATGTTACATTCTGATGCCACGATCAAACACTCGCTTGTATTATGCTGTTGTGACTGACTGTAAGTTGGTGTGAGAGGTTTTGATTGCATCCACAGTATGTGGTGGTCTGCAGGCACAGCATCTTGAACAGCCAGCTCGTGTGTGCTATGCTGTCCTGACATTACCGTCATGTCCTTCAAATGAAAGCTGGAGAGAAGTGGGTAGCTTTGTTTTGTCGTCCTTTCAGCACTTGACGGGTGGACATATTGTTCATTAAAAGAAAAATCACTACAAGGAAACAAGGACACACTGAAAAATGATTGGCTGTTGACAACCATTGACCGCCAACGTTTTCTCAGCTGACAGGCTTGTTGAGTGTCCGCACATTAGCTTAGTTTCCCTCTCTCTATTGGAAATGACTGAGTGGGGAACGTAGGAAATATCATTCTCACTCTATTGATTGGCTAAAAAAAATTATGTACTTACGACAGTACTTGGCTTATGGGGCTGCGTTGATCAGATTTCAAAAGTAATATTAACTTTGCTTGTTCCCCCCTGGAAGCAGTGATTTGTCACGTTTCATGGCAATGCTCGACTTACAAAAAGCATTGGACACTGTCAACTTTGTCAATCACCAAATGTGACTACTGTCTGCAAACTGAAGGCAGGAGGTTTTAAAGGGGAGACTGAACTGGATTCAGTCATACCTCTCGCAGTAGGTTTTAAAGGGGAGGCACTGAACTGGATTCAGTCATACCTCTCGCAGTAGGTTTTAAAGGGGAGGCACTGAACTGGATTCAGTCATACCTCTCCGATAGAGTCCAAAGAGTAGAAGTAGGAGGAGTACTTTCTGAGCCCAAAAACCTCACCTCAAGGAAGCATTATTGGTCCTTTATTATTTGTGTTGTACATTAACTCATTGAGTGCCAGCCACTTTTGGAGAACGGACGCTCCCAGTGCCAGAGTTTCAGAGCGTTTTCAGTGATTTCTCGAGGCCCACAGAATATTGTGTGATATTACTATGTAAACACCGAACACGCCCAAAGAAAGATGAGACTCTCTTCTATCATCAGCAAAAAAAAGTTTATTGATATCATTTTCCGTTCTTTAGTTATCAGCCGGAGAAGATAGGTTGATTTCAGCAAAAACAGCCGTTTCCATCTAGAAGCTGAGATAATCAGCCTTTTGTGAAATGAAGCATTTGAAGCAAATCACTGACTCTGAAGCTAATATTTTCTGACCTGAAACATCTGAACAGTAATTTCCTTCAATAAACAGCACCCCCACCCCCCTCAACTCCAAACTCCTCCTCCGTGGGAGTGTCTCTGGTGGCTCTGCTCGCTCTGCTGGCTGCTGCGTGTGTCAGGCGAGTCTCTGCTGCCTGCTATGGCAGGCTCTGCTGCGCCACGTTCGGATGGCGGCCGCTCGTCGGGGGAGTCTGGATGGGGCTCGCTGAGTTCGTCTGCGTTTCTGGGGTTTCGGTTGTGAGCTGGGATGAAGCTGCGTCCGATTCTAGGCTTTCTGCTGCTCGTTTCAAAGTGCGTTGCACCCAGTCTATTTTCGGAGCGCTCCGCCTTGTGCGCCAGCTCCCAGCGCGACACTGAAAAGCCAAACCATTCTCATGAGAATGGTTTGGCTTTGGTTTTATTTTCTGGCGGCTAATCGTGTGGAGAAACTATGCAGCAGAGACAGAGGGGCTCATTTGTGGGAGCGGATTGGCTGCTGTTCGCAGCTAACGTTGGCTCCAGCCAGAGCAATCTGTGCCGCTCTGGCTCATGCATCGGTTTCTCTTTCATCACAGGGCTTTTTCTGCTGTTTTTCCTCAACTTTCTCTAATCTGGAGAGCACTGTCGCCACCTAATGGGTCTGTAAAATAGGTTATACACATTCAATAGCTCCCATATTTTTATAGGAGATGTAACAGGCTTTGATCCACGTCCCACCGTCAAAAAACGCAATTGACGACTTTAGTCGTCATTGGCACTCTACGTTAGTATTTGAATTGACGACTATAGTCGTCATTGGCACTCAATGAGTTAAAGGAGAATTTCATTTTTTTTTACCTGCAGCCCTCTCCTCACATTAATTATGATCTGACGACTCACCCAGTGATCTCTGCAGCGTTTTTGTCCGTCCTAGGCGTTGTTGTGATCGAAATAGTGTGCAAGTCAGTCCTAGAATGTAGCTCCGTGGGGTCCAGCGTGTTTTCCTCCATGTAAATAGGCAGTTTTATTCCCGTTTTCGACGCATATCGTCATAAACTGTTCCCTAAGGAACGATCAGACTGCAATTGTCCCCCGGGCTCTTTTCACTGGTGGTTGCAGGCAGCCCATTTTTGCCTGTCGGGTCAGCTCTCCTCAGGAAAGTCTCACTGACCCGACAGGCGGAAATGGGATGCCTGGAATTCCTGGCATGCCTGTAACAACTACCGCTCGGCGCTCTTTACCGCTGTAAAGAGCCCGGGGGACAATTGCAGTCTGATCGTTCCTTAGGGAAGTTTATGACGATATGCGTCGAAAACGGGAATAAAACCGTCTATTTACATGGAGGTACATTCTAGGAGCTACGGAGCTACATTCTAGGACTGGCTTGCACACTATTTCGATCACAACAACGCCTAGGACTAGGGATGGGTACCGAACTCGGTACTTTTACAGGCACCGACCGAATTACGTCGGTACTGCCCCGTACCAGTTCACATAAAAACGAACGGTACCAAATTTCGGTACTTGAACGCATCTGAGTAATAGAAAGAGAGTGGTGAAAATAGAAATTCCGACGGAACCTTAAAGGCAACACGCGAGAGCGCGTTACGTCAGTACGTCACTCTGGTTCTGAAAGCAAAACAGGACCAGCCGAAAGCTGTGGCTACACTTTACCAAGATAGACTCAGACAACACTGGTTGCAACATGTGTGATGTGAATTGCAAAGCTGGCCAGGGAAACACCTCAAACTTGAGGAAGCATGGTCAAACACAAGATATATTTAGCTAAATGCTGAAGACTGTAACGTCTTAGATAGGCTGAGGGTGAATGAAGCAGATAGCCTACCGCACCGGAGCTAACGTTAGCAGCACCTCCTCAGCTGTAACGTTGAGAGAGGCATCGACTTCTACAACATCAAGTAACGTTATTTAATTAGCTAGCGTTAGCTGGATAAGTTGTTTCACTGCCGTTGTGGTTGTTAGATAACGGGGCTTTTCACTGTCTTCACAACGACTGCAAACGTTACTACGTTAAACGTTAAACGCTAACGTTACTCTTGCTGCAGTAATTGTCAAGGGTTCAACAGAATGTATTTCCTCAGCCTGTATAGTAGCTATCAACATGAAATAAAAAGCATTTGAGAGCTTAAACCCGTGGGTTTTTATTTGGAAGGGTTACATTTGCCATAATCTTTATTCACATTTCTTAAAATGCATTAGAATATTGTAATTTTTAATTTTTGGGGTTAAAGATAAAACATTTTTTTAATGAACATTAGGGCAAATATAATACGAAAAGCCAAAGGGTTAAGCTCTCAAATGCTTTTTATTTTATGTTTCTATGTGCTACAGAGCCTGAGATATGAAGGCTTTAGTGAATACTGACCGCTCTCTCTGAGAAGTTTGGATTATTATTTTTTTTACAACTGTAATTTTTTTTGTTATTAGAGCGTGTAAAGTACCGAAAATGGTACCGTTTTGGGTACCGTACCGAATTCCAGGTACCGGTATCGTACCGGTATCGGTTCAAATGTGAACGGTACCCATCCCTACCTAGGACGGACAAAAACGCTGCGGAGATCACTGGGTGAGTCGTCAGATCATAATTAATGTGAGGAGAGGGCTGCCGGTTCAAAAAAAACGAGATTCTCCTTTAATGACATGGAATCAGCCTGCTCATGTCCTTTATTTCTGTACGCAGATGATTCTGCCTTGTTGGCAATCTGGGAACCCAGGGTCTATGTTTATTGGTAAAAAGACTCTGGGTCAGCCCTACTGTTTTTCCCAGCTTCCTGTACAGCGCGCCTCTCCTGCCACCGTCACTTCCTTTCTTGCGTCCGTGCTCCACTGTTTACAGTCTAAATAGCAACTTACACCACGACTTTAGAGTAATTTTCCACTGTTGTTGTAAGACGAGTTGACGTCTTCTATGCGGTTTTAACGTTATTAGTGAATAGCCGAAATGGACGCGGAAAAGGAAGTGACGGTGGCTTTTCCGTCACGTTTCTTTTTCCCGCGTCCATTTCTCATATAACACATATTAGCCCGATCCATTTGAAAGAGTTGAATTGGCTCCCGGTTGAAAGTAGAGTTCAACAGTTGAAACTCATCATGGTCTATAAAATATTGCATGACCTTTGTGTATTTTCAGTTTGTTCGGGACACTCATGACCGGAACACGAGAGCTAGTGCAGCGGACTTGAAACTAGCTAATGGAAAAAGCAAGGTGGGGAGAAGTACATTCCTCTACACGGGGGGGAGAGGAGTGGAACAAGATCTCTAACCAAATTAAGACTGCAAATTCTCTGAGCGGTTTTAAGAACCTTCTGAAAGAAATCCTGCTGAGTAAGCTAGAGTAGTGAGTGGAGTCTTTTCTTTTGTTTAATTACCGTTTCTGAACATTTGTTGCTTGTATCTCTCATTTTACTGTATTCTTGATTGCTCTGTAATGTTCATTTTATGTCGTGATGTCCTGTTTTTAAGACCATGTTGGAAATAAGTGTCCGCACTTTTACATGTACATCCCTTGGATTTTGCTATCTTTTATATCCAAATAAATTCAATCCGTCAATCATTGTTTTTCTAACCCTCTAAATTTGCAGACTACCTCTCTTCTCGTTGTCACAAATCAGGAAAATCCAATTATCTCGCCTGTAAATGACCAGGGACACAAATAGCAGTGCAGCAGGCGAGCAAACGCACCGTCAGTCAGAGGGAACAATTTAATTAGCTAAACTTGGACATCTGCATACATTTGCACACTGACTCCATGTCTGTATAGCTCTGTCTGATTATACTACTTGGAAGTCAAAGCCACAACAATATACTGCACACATATTGCAGATTTTCAAAATATTTGCCTCTGACGAGTTCTACCGCAACATATAATCAAGTTCCACAATAAATATGTAATTGTCCGATTATTGTTGATTAAGAGCATAATAAATCTATATGGGTGGAGGGCAAAGGGAGCTGAGAGTGTTGTTACTATTGGTAAAGAATAGGATGAGTGGGCAGTATCCTTGGAGACATCAGTGATGATTAAAAGAGGAGGAGGAGGAGGACAGGCTCTGTGTCCTGGGCTATTGATTTGACAGTGTATTCCTTATAGAGAAATATTGATTGAAATGATACGCAGCATTGATTCCAGGCTATTTTTTTACCTTGGCAAGATCAGAGTGCTTCTAATTCAGACAACTGAGCCGCCCGACCATATCAAATAAGAGATGCACGATCTGATTCTCATATCTGAATTTGGATATCTGCCGATGCGATACTGATTCTGATACCAGAGATACCACGGAGCTGCAGCCTCCCCCTTCACATAGTAGCTGGCTCCTACTGTGACATCAAGTAGTACATGGTTTGGTCATCAATTATCTCATAGCATTAGTTACCAGCTTCAGAATATGCCATAATATTAAATTCAACCATTAAATTAAAGGAACACTCCGCCCATTTTCAACCAGCCTTGTATCATTAGAACATCAGTAGTATATCAGAAAACTGTAAACGGTTTTGAAGTCTGTCATTTAATTTGACAGTTATTGAGTGTTAAAGTGTGGACCAGTGACATCACTGGTCCACACTAACTCAAATTAATAACTCATTAACTCAAATCAACTCTCAATAACTGTCAAACTAGATGAATGATGAATAGTTTGACAGTTATTGAGAGTTGATTTGAGTTAATGAGTTATTAATTTGAGTTAGTGTGGACCAGTGATGTCACTGGTCCACACTTTAACACTCAATAACTGTCAAATTAAATGACAGACTTCAAAACAGTTTACAGTTTTCTGATATACTACTGATGTTCTAATGATACAAAGCTGGTTGAAAATGGGCAGAGTGTTCCTTTAAGGTCATTAGATATTTCCAAAACAATTGATCTACTCAAAAATTATTAAAATAACATTGGGAATTAGGAATCCCCCTCAAATATAGACTAAAATATCTCCAAAACTAAGGACATGTTGTTTAGCTAACTGCTAGCGTTACTAGCTCATTACTACTACTACGACTTACTAGCACTGTTTCATGTTATGTTACGGTGGGTTTATGGTCTAGTCTAGTGCAAGCTATGAATGCAGTCTGGATCGGCAACGTCAATCTAATCATGATGTTGTCACTCTCTCCACAGATGCAGCAGCTGTTCTATGAGAACTACGAACACAACAAGAAAGGCTTCATCGAAGAGCTCCACAGCAGCAAGATCCACAACACCATCACCCTCCACCCCAACAAGAAGCCTGCCTACCAGTACCGCCTCCACAGCTACATGCTGAGCCGCGAGGTGTCCGCGCTCCGCTACCGCACCGTTCTGCTGCACCGCGAAGGCCTGGCTATGAGTCGCCTCGGTGACACGGAGGTGCAGTGGCAGGACCAACAGCTGGGGGCGCCGCCCACCTACATGCGCTACCGGCCCAGTGAGAGGAACGACGTCATCGAGTGGGACTTCCTCACGAGCCGCCACCTTTATTCTACCGGCGAGAACCAGACGCCCCGGCAAGGCCTCGGCAGCCTGCTTCGGACCGCGCTCGAGGACACGATCCTCCAGGTCATGGAGATGATCAATGAGAACTCCAAAGCTCGTGGCCGTCTCATTGACTTTAAAGAGATTCAATATGGCTACCGCAGGGTTGACCCCATGCACGGTGCAGAATACATCCTGGACTTACTCCTCCTGTACCGGAAGCACAAGGGCCGAAAAGTGACCGTGCCTGTGAGGCGGCACGCCTACCTTCAGCAGTCCTTCAGCCGGCCCTTCTTCACTGAGTCTGAAGAATTAGATGTGGCTGAGCTCATGGATGCGATCAATTCCGAATCGCAGTCTCTGTCATTCCTGTCAAACTCTCTGAAGTTCTTCTCACCCTTCCAGTTCTCCGAATCGACCGGGGAGATGCGGGAGCGAAGCCAGAGGAAGGTCCACATCCTGGTCCCCCTGACGGGCCGATACGACATTTTCCTCCGCTTCATGGAGAATTTTGAGAAGACGTGTTTGATCCCCAATCAGAATGTTAAGCTGGCCATCGTCCTGGTGGACAGTGACAGCAATCAGGACAGGGAGAAGCACTTGGAGTTAATCAAAGACTACCACAAGAAGTATCCCAAAGCAGAGCTGTCGGTCATCCCAATGTCGGGCGACTTCTCGCGAGGTCTGGCTCTCGAGCTGGGCTCCTCGCAGCTCGATAATGATACGCTACTCTTCTTCTGCGACGTCGATCTGGTCTTCAACGGAGACGCCCTGCAACGCTGCAGAGACAATGCCGTCCAAGGGAGACAGGTCTATTTCCCCGTCGTCTTCAGTCAGTATGACCCCAAAATAGTCTACGCTGGGAACACCCCGGAGGAAAGCAAATTTGTGTTCACCAAGAAAAGCGGCTTCTGGCGAGATTATGGCTTCGGTATCACCTGCGTTTTCAAGAGCGATTTGCTAAAAGCTGGTGGTTTTGACACCTCAATCCAAGGCTGGGGACTGGAAGATGTGGACTTGTTCACAAAGGTTATAAACTCCGGCTTAAAAGTGTTCCGCAGTCAGGAACCGGGAATTGTCCACATTTACCACCCTGTTCACTGCGACACTAGCCTCGAGCACAAGCAACACAAAATGTGCCTCGGATCAAAAGCAAGTACGTACGCATCGGCCATGCAGTTAGCGGAGCTGTGGCTGGAGAAACACATAGGGGTGGGCTATAACAGAACTTCTTCCTGACATTCCAGCCCTGCTGGACTCTCCATGCAGGGTTACCTCAGGTCTGCTTGACTCTCCCTGCAAGGTTACCTCAGGTCTGCCTGGGTGCAGACACCTTTGGAGTATGTGTGTGGTGTGGTGCAAGTCTGGCTTTGGAAGAGATAAAGCAGACTGTCCTCACAAGGGAAATAACAACATTGGTCGATTTTCAAGGGGGTTAAAACGGACAATGTTTATGAATGTGACCTCTGGCGTTGTGTAGCTAAGTGCATGTGTGCAGTGCATACACCAGATTCGGGAGCTGTAACCAGGAAGTAGCGGCGCCCTCTGGTGGTCTTTAACGTAATGACAGTCTGATATTGAAATAGGTTGCTGATACGTAAGGGGTGGGACCGGTAATTTCCACGTCTTTCAAGCGGGAGAGGCAGGTTTGCATCTCGACGTGGTCCATTTTTAACGGTAACTCAAACCATAACCCTAACCTTAACCAAGTCCTTTGCGTTTTTTGTCACGCTAGAGCAGTAGTAAACAAAAACAGTCTATGAAACACATAGCACAGCTTTCAATGCTACCGTATGCCCTCGCATTGCTCCCCCAGCTGTCTGCTGTGCTGTGTCTGCACTAGACAGCCTGTGCCGTGGAGACATGCAGAGCGGCCCACAGCCAACCGGCCGCACTCAAACCAAAACCCAGAAATGCACAGTCCCACAGCTGCCATACAATCAGACACTAACCTGGTTTCACACAGTCCCACCGATACAATCAGACCCTAACCTGGTTTCACACGGTCCCACCGATACAATCAGACCCTAACCTTGTTTCACACGGTCCCACCGATACAATCAGACCCTAACCTGGTTTCACACGGTCCCACCGATACAATCAGACCCTAACCTGGTTTCACACGGTCCCACCGATTCAATCAGACCCTAACCTGGTTTCACACGGTCGCACCGATACAATCAGACACTAACCTGGTTTCACACGGTCACACCGATACAATCAGACCCTAACCTTGTTTCACACGGTCCCACCGATACAATCAGACCCTAACCTGGTTTCACACGGTCCCACCGATACAATCAGACCCTAACCTTGTTTCACACGGTCCCACCGATACAATCAGACCCTAACCTTGTTTCACACGGTCCCACCGATACAATCAGACCCTAACCTTGTTTCACACGGTCCCACCGATACAATCAGACCCTAACCTGGTTTCACACGGTCCCACCGATACAATCAGACCCTAACCTGGTTTCACACGGTCCCACCGATACAATCAGACCCTAACCTTGTTTCACACGGTCCCACCGATACAATCAGACCCTAACCTGGTTTCACACGGTCCCACCGATACAATCAGACACTAACCTGGTTTCACACGGTCCCACCGATACAATCAGACACTAACCTGGTTTCACACGGTCCCACCGATACAATCAGACCCTAACCTGGTTTCACACGGTCCCACCGATACAATCAGACCCTAACCTTGTTTCACACGGTCCCACCGATACAATCAGACACTAACCTGGTTTCACACGGTCCCACCGATACAATCAGACCCTAACCTTGTTTCACACGGTCCCACCGATACAATCAGACACTAACCTGGTTTCACACGGTCCCACCGATACAATCAGACCCTAACCTGGTTTCACACGGTCCCACCGATACAATCAGACCCTAACCTTGTTTCACACGGTCCCACCGATACAATCAGACACTAACCTGGTTTCTTTCCAATCACATCAACAGCTTGATCCACAACTGCTCGCAAGTAGGGGTGGGGGAAAAAATCGATACGCCATAGTATCGCGATATTTTGCCTGACGATATTGTATCGATATTTGGACGCCAAGTATCGATATTGCAAAAAAAAAAACAAAAAAAACACAACACAACACACAACACCACATGCATGAAAGACAGGCTTCATCATTTAGCATTTGCAAGTAATTTATAAATGTTTTATTCCTGGTTAATAAGCAAATTTATAATGTTTACTAGCAGACCCGTGGGGACCCCCCTGTGAGTTTGGCGCCCCTGGTCTGGAACATGACATCATCAAGTAACCGGCGTAACGCATTTCGAATTAAACGTATCACCTGCAGCTCAGAGGTCCTTTTGGGAGTTATTGGAAATCGACTTATTCTGTTGTTTCAGTATGAGGACATGTTGGGTAAAGAGAGAGACCAAGCATCAAAGATAGCCAACTAAATAGAGCGAGAGTCTGAGGGTACTTCAGTTATCTTTGGTGCAATTCATTTTATTTTTTTATACCGTATTTGTTGTTGTTTTGTTTTTTGTCATTCAGTTCTCTACAGCATCTTCCAAAGGACATAATTTTTGGGGCCATTACTTCATGCCTTATCCTGACCTATAATGTGGTTAATATGTTATATTTGACTTACTGCCATTATTATGACGTTTACATGTCTGCCTCAGGACCACATCTTATCACCCAAAGCATTTTGAATTTTCATTATTATATCTTTATTTTCTTGTCAAAATATTGACATGCGTTTATGGTTCTGGAAACCATCATTTGCTGTGTTCCTAAAATTCCTTGTAGAGGAATTATGCTTCAATTCTGTCTGATATGAGGCCATGCTTCATTGCCCGGGCATCATGGCTTTAAAGTTGTTTAGTTTGCTGCAAGAACAACTGAGGTACAGGATTATTTATAATAAAGAAACATGTTCAAATGCATAATTATCTGATCTTTGGGTGCTTTTATGAGCGGTTTGTCTTTTCACAATCACTATACAAGAACTTGAATTAGAACAGTACAGACAAATTATGTTAAGCATATGCCTGTAAGAGTAGGAGCTGAAGGTGACTCAAGCAGATAACAGCAACACATAGAACATAGAAAAAAGACCCGGTGTGTGTGTGTGTGTGTGTGTGTGTGTGTGTGTGTGTGTGTGTGTGTGTGTGTGTGTGTGTGTGTGTGACCCATTGGGTGGGTCTGTGTGTGTGTGTGAGGGGGAAGGGGGGTATTTTGACAGGCAGGATTTTTCTAAATTGTAATACTCATTTCAGCCACAAGAGTGCACCACTACCCTATGTCCTAAATAGGGCTAAAGGCATTGAGGTTTTCTTCCAGGTGAGTTGAATGTCTCCATGAATGAATCACCATGAATGTCTCCACAACCGTCCATTCACACCTTCAGGTCAAGCAACATCCTGTCCCTCCAAGCCGACAGTTTTTAGATAGAAAACTCAATGTCTTTCTGGTTCTATGACAAGACTGCAGCTGACTTGACAGAAGTAACCGAGGACATCAATTCATTTCTCATTTCTGTGTACAATGTGCTATCAAGGCTACCATTGTATTCAATAGAATAGTTTTGTTAATTACCTAAAATAGAAGGGAGGTTTCTAAAGACATTTCAACAGAATTAGCATGTTTTGAGGACAAAATTAATTGTAGGCAGCTTATGCGTATAACATACAGTAGTTGCACTTTTACTTAAGTGGATTTCACCTACTTGTTCTCAAATGCATAAGGAGGTCTTTGCACACACAGTCCGATTGTTTTCATATGCGTGTTTTTTAATCCGTCATCTGAAAACACAGACGGGTCTCAGCTCGTAATTGTCGTAATTGTCGGACTCGGTGTGTCAACGATGTAAGTGAGCTCGTATTCTTTTTTCTTTCGTGCGTCAATTTCGGACGAAAATACGGACTTGGTGTGCAAAAGCTTCACTTTGGCAGTCCATCTGGTAGTCTAGCCACAGCCAGTAGGGCTGTTAGTCGAGACCGCCTTGGTCGAGTCTGAGTCAAGGCCAAAGCCGGGGGGAGTTGAAAATTGGAAAATGTAATACACAACGTTTCGGTACAAGACCTTTTTCAAGTGTAGTATATTCAAGTATACTTGAAAAAGGTCTTGTACCGAAACGTTGTGTATTCAATTTTCCAATTTTGAGCAAGTGAAGACAGTGTGCGGGTGTCTAATGTTTGAGGTGTTAAAATCTTTTTTTTTTTTATCGTCTGACATGTTTGTGTCTTGTAAGCCCATGCAGACTGCCTGGGCACCTTGGAAAATAAAGCGAACTAACTATAGGATCCATATCCTTCAACGATATGCTCAACTTCAAATTCTCAATACATCCGATGTCCTCATCTGATTTGGAAAAAAGAGGAGCATCCCTCGCAAAGCATGTTTTGCACCACCATTACTCTTTCAGGTTCACTCAAATGGTTCAGCTTATTTGGTGGATTCAGTCAGTCAGTAACATGCTCGCCCTCTGCATTTGCTTGACTCACTGATACTGGAGGGTGTTGATGGTCTTTTTCTAAAACGGTAGCTGGACACAGCCTGGACTTGCTGCACGGTACCCACAACACCTCTTCCTGACAACTCCATATCATCATCAGTGGGATTTTGCACATCAAGAACAACGTGCCACAGAACTCAAGGCCTTCAGCCCATGGAGGATTTATGTCAGGCTCAAATCAAAGGGTGGTGTCTGGTGCTGGCATGGAGAGGGAGAGAGAGACTAAAGCATGGTGCTGGCATGGAGAGGGAGAGAGAGACTAAAGCATGGTGCTGGCATGGAGAGGGAGAGAGAGACTAAAGCATGGTGTTGGCATGGAGAGGGAGAGAGAGACTAAAGCATGGTGCTGGCATGGAGAGGGAGAAAGAGACTAAAGCATGGTGCTGGCATGGAGAGGGAGCGAGAGACTAAAGCATTGTGCTGGCATGGAGAGGGAGAGAGAGACTAAAGCATTGTGCTTCCATGGAGAGGGATATAATATACATTTCCTGTGTGTTAGTTGTATGGTAATAATAAGTTGCCATTCTGAACAATCTACAACAACTCTTATGACATCACTATGACATCATCAGTGGGATGAGATGCTCTTATGACATCACTATGACATCATCAGTGATGTCATAAGATGATTCTGCTCTTATGTCATCACTGACATCATTAGTTGCACAACAATTGAAACAGAGAACAGAGAGTGGGACAGAGATTGCCCACTTGCCCCTTTTATATATTGCCTAAATTGCATGATACTTTTTTTTTATATATATATATACCGGTATATAAAGTGTAATACAAAAATATTTATTTTAATGTGAGGATTAAACGGGTAGAAATTCATGATGGTATCTTTGAAGGGGGGGGGGGAATGCCATTCACAAAAAAACAACATCCCAAGTTGTTCGCAGGGGTCATATATTAGTCTATAACAGTTGGGATATTCTCTCTAAATGAAGTGCATACATAAGTGTCCTATCTGTGAATTGCACTTGCTACACAGACATGTGGGGGTACAGCGATGGGTACAGCCACTTTAGCTAGTTCTCCATCATTGTATTCAATCACCAGTCCATTCCTCTCCTCACTCCACACAGTCACATCAGATGGCACCTCTCTGAATCCGCTAAGCTTAGCTAGTTGAACTACAAGGGAAATGGCCAGCGCAAAGCAGCAACTGTTTTGGACGTTAGCTCGTTGAAAATGGCAATGCTGTGAACATGCGAGTCCCAAAGCTGTGGTTGTAAACAAAGAAGACAAGAAAAGAAGAATCTAAAGTGGGACGGAGGCGGTCGGATCAAACTGTTGACCTGTCTGGGTAAGAACCCCATTAGCTTAGCAAGCTAACTTTAGCTAGCTCGCTAGCTTCCAGCTGCAGCTGGGTGCCTTCAATAAACGGTGGACACTGTGTGAGGGGTATAAGAGATACGATGCAGAATGCAGATTGATGTGTGCAGTAAAGTTGAGCCTACTGTGTGACGAGCTGTTACATTGTCTTGACCTGGCTGGGTACCGTTAGCACACCAAACTAGCCAGGTTGCTAGCTACTAGCTAACTAACTAGCCTGTAGCTATGTTGGATGGCTAAGCTATTAACGCTAACGTTACCCAATTAGCTAACGTCACAAATGACTTAACGTTAACCGCTAATCCTATTTGGCCATCATTTTGTATCGCATTTAGTTTTGTTTCGACATAGTTACGTTAGTCTGTACGAGGTAACGTTAAGCTATTACTGTAGTTGGATCGTATCGTTAACCCACCCATATTGTAATCTGACCTGTATGGAGAGCACGTTAGTTGCGCCAAAGTCCATTAAAAGCTGCTGTATGATATTGATATGTTTCGTATGGGCAGAACACAGCTGGCAGAATGTGAAGGGAGATATATTGAGATTCCAATGGTGTTGTGGTCAAATCGGCGGATAGGTGATCCATAAAAACACTGTTTAAACGAATAAAAGCGTTAATTTTAGAAATGGTTGGTGCTGTTCGCTCCTCACGTTAATTGACCAAGCACCGGTCCGCGGTGTGTTTTGGTTTTACGTTCAATAACGAACCAGGCTAGTAGATTTGTTTGAAAATAAATGTGCTGCTGTTCTATCCAACGAATTGATCATTAGGCTATTTATTAATGCGGTGTTTTAGCAGGTATGCAAGACGAGTTATGCTCGACGGCATTAAGCGATACACTATTTAATGGGGTTTGCATGTTTCAGAGACATTATTCCTAAACCAAATCGAGCAAACAGCTTGAGGCGCATAACGGTCTGCATAACGGTCTACATTATGAGGCAAACGTATCAGTGACAGCAGTGGCGTCATTTCAGCAAAAGCCCAGGTATGGCAAGGTACGCGGTGGGGGAGGTGGTGAAGGGGGGGGGGCTTCTCCCCCTTCATGGAAACATTTTGTGAAGTTAGTTGTGCAATAGTCAATTTTGGTGAGTTGTTTCTATGCAATTCAGTTATATGACATGTAAGTAGTAGGGTTGGGCGATGTCAACCAAACAGCCATCACAATGGTTTCACAGTGATGGATGATGGCCAGAGGTGTAGTGCTATCTTGAGAAGTGAGGGAACGCACCTATTTGCGGAACACCCCCCTCCCCCAGCACACGCACAGGTCCCCCCGCACGCACACACACTACACTGACACACACACATAATTTATTGTGTCCTCTAGACACTGCAGAAGTAGCCCATGACAGAATCAGTTATCACAAACAGCTAAGCTAAACAAGTCTCAAGCATCACGCAAGTTGCACAAGGCTGCATAATTGATCATTTGGCACGGCGGGCTGGCATTTTTAGCAAGTAACTTACCATTTTGTGGCAAATTCTGGCGTTGCAAATTGCAATCTGGTGATTAACGCTAACTTTTGATTAGCGTTAATTGAAAATAAATCTCGGTAATGTAACGTGCACTCCATAGTAAAATGTACACCGCTTGCGCATGTGCAGAAACTGAGAAACCGGACCGGTGTGCTTCCGTGTGTAGCTGATTTGGCCCAGGGGGCGTGTGCCTGCCTGGTGCCAAAACAGCTTTTAACATTGTTTCTAAATGATTGTAAACGTACCTTTTTCGCAACTAGGGATGGGCGCGAGTACTCGGGTACTCGAGTGCTCGTTCATAACGTCAGTACTCGAGTAACGTTTGCGCTGTCCGGGTACTCGCCCCACTCCCCACCCCTTTAAAAATGGTCTAAATCTACGCACGCATCGTTATGTGGATCTGCCAGCATGAACTGCACGGGCGTCAAGTCAGCCACAATGTACAAGTACATCATCCGCTTTGTTGATTTAAAAATAAAAGGCTTATTGTAACGCAAGTTGTAACCTTATTTATTTTGAGTAATGCGTTACAGCCATAGTTTCACGCCATATAACATCACGAGTATTTTGATACAAGGTTTGCTGCTTCGTTCGTTGAAATACCCTTTTCTCCTCCAACGTGCATAAATAAGCTATTTACTTTTGTTTAAGTAACATTATTTTGAAAGTTTTAACCGGAAGTTTTCCAGCTCATCCCGAAAATGGTGGCTGAAGATATGCTCCCGAAGGAGACAGATGCACGCTTCTTCATAGCGCACGCCCGATAAAACTCATTCAAAACTTTGCAGTAGTTTACTGACTACACTGTCGTTTCCCATAACGTTAGTCACAAGAAATGTGGAGAAAGAATCGCTTTTTGGGAGACAATCGTTTCATGGTGATCACTATTTAGCTGCAGCTGTAACGTTAATCACACTGGTCAGTGGTCAGTTTTCACTTTTTGGCAGAACACCGGACCTTGTAATCCGTGGATTTACGTTAGTGTAAGTAAAATGGATGATACTGGACAATGGACATGTATTGGAATTGAGCCTTCGCTTGTTTCACAACAATATTGTCCGCTCCGAAGCGCTAATGCCATCCATCCAACCATCGGAGATGCTGTCTGAGGTAGGCTTTAGACGTTAGCTGAGCGTCACCTCACCTAATATCACAGTCAGTCAGTCCCTCTCCTCACATGCTCCAGGTAACGCTTTCTCCATGCAAAAATGCAAACGTTATGTGTGAACAGCCCCACACACAGCAGATTACCCCTGCTCCGTCATTACCATAGTTATCACACAGACCCCCCGCCCCCCCGCGCAAGTACTCGAGTACTCGTTCATAATAGAAGGAGAGTACTCGAGTATTTAAATTGCTTAAAATGCCCATCCCTATTCGCAACTGGTCCGAAAAATGAAAGGATGTTTGGCTGCCTTTTCATCTTTACTTGTTATCTCGTCAGGTACTGGGAGAAAAAAAACATTTTGATGCTTAAAATGCCACTACTAGCTAGTTAAGGTGGACCGGTGGAGTGTTTCCCTCTTCCTTCAAGCCAGAGTTGATACCATGTGAATCATTCAGCCCACCTTAAATTTAAGGTGGAACGTTTCCTTCTTCCTTCAAGCCACGACTCACGAGTTGATGCCATGTGAATCATTCAGCCCACCTTAAATATAGACGAATGACAACTTTGTCCAGATTCACTCGTTTTATTGGCTCCACATACACACACACGTTGACACACACAAAACACTGCTTGGAGAAGTATGGGAACGCCGTTCCCACGCGTTCTGCCGGGACTACACCACTGATGATGGCATTGTCGTTGACCGGCGGGATTAGGGATTAATTCATTATTTATGAAGTCGCAGTGCTGCAATGCCATTTGGCTGTACCGCTGCAATGCACGTTCACGTTACAACAGTACAGCACATGTCAGGAGAGACCAGCGGGCTTGGATAGGCTACTACTACAGCACAGAGCCAGGTGACTGAAGCAGTAGGCTATCACTACCAGCAATATTGAACGGCACAAAACAAATAACGTTAACATTACAGATCCTGACCAACAACACAAGGTGTGTGTTGAATTTAACTAGCTGGCAGAAAACGGACAGAATTACTGTCGGATAACGTTAGATTCATGTGGGCTCAGTTTTGAACCTAACATTACGTTAAGGAGAGATAGAAACACAGCAGCAGCAGCCTATGTAATGGAGCGACTTCATGGAAACAGGCGAGTTGAATTCACAGTTGAAGACTTGTAACAATTGTGCAATTACTCACATTAAGTTGTGTGAGTGAAAATTGATTGATTGATTGCTGAAAACAGGAAAGAACGTGAAGTTTCTTCTTTGTTTTAACATTTTCACAACAACACAGAAGATAACACTTCTGCTTATCCTCCCCCTTCCTCCTCCTCCTCTCCACTCTACCGCTTCTCTGAACTGGGTGCGCTTGTTTAATGCCGCCCGTGTGTCCACAGCGCATCACGGTTGATTGGAGTTGGCCTTTTTTATTATCAAATCTGCAAAAAAATTATTTGAACAGATAATTAATCATGATGGTCCAATGTAGAAGGCTCAGAGTTCGATGGGGGTCGGCCCATCCACGATGGTTGATGCCATCGTCCATCGTGCCAACCCTAGTAAGTAGTAAACTTTTTTTTTAATTCCAGTGAATAGAGAGGCAAAGTGGAACGTCACTTCCTGCTTCAGCACTGTACCAGAGATTTTTATCCGCCATTTATTTTCCCATAGACATTTCGTAAAATGCTTATAAAATAGTGGTATTCCGTCTAACCAAACGGTTCAGCTAACGCTATAATCGGGAGAGACCATAGAACATTTCACTCGGACTAAAACAAAACAAAAACATTGAAAAAATATTTTCTTTAAACCCGCATTTTTTTACGTTTTGGTCGCAGTGAAATGTTATTTGATCTCTCCTGTTTGTTTCTAAATATATCTGTACCGTTTGGTTTGAACCAGTAAAACTATTTTTATACGCATTTTACGAAATGTGTATGGGAAAATAAATGGCGGATGGAAATCTCTGGTACAGTCATGGGTACAGTGCTGAAGCAGGAAGTAGGCGGTCACTTTGCCTCTCTATGATATACATGTGGTGTTACCTTTTATTAGGGTTGCTCCGATCACATTTTTTGCCACCGATCACCTATGAGAAATATCTGCCCAACCGATCATCGACCGATCACAGATTACCGATCACCGATATATATATACCTGTATATATATATATATATATATTTTTTTAAGCAGCTATAGCAGTCTATTATAGAACAGTTTCCATTTTACATATAGGCCTACATTCATGCATCAAATTGAAAGTGCAGCACATTTTCTTTTTTTCCACAAAGGAAACCGCCAACATGATTTTTTGTGTGTGAGATAATTGGAGCACAAGACTGTGTTGAACTAAATGGCTAGAAGAATGTTCTTTATAGTTCAGTCCAGTTCCCTCAGTTCAGTTTATAAAGGAACAAAAATATTCCACTTCGGGATTTCCATGTTACCAGTTCGATTTTATTTTATTTTATTTGACGGTTACAAATAGAAATACAATGTACTGAGCAAAGTACAGACACGAATCTCAAGGAATAACATCAAGGATAAAGCACAATAAAGTCAAGACTTATTTCCATTGTGCTCCTTGGTCGTAAACGGATAAAAAAAAAGCAATACAATCATGAAAGAATTAACAGTCACACAGTACAATTATGCAGTGAGAGGCAAAAAAAAACAAAAACACATCAGAGCCTATAGGCATGGACTTGATCAAAAAGCCACAATTTGACCTTATTCTTAAAAACCTTGGCTGCTTGTACATTTTAAGTGGAGGGGCAACATGTTCCTTTTTGTAGCCCCCATAAATTTAAAAGAGCACTTACCTAAGTTTGTTTTAAAGCCAGGTAGACGCAAGTCAGCAGTACTGGCTCTAGTGTTGTGGGAGTGTGTATCTCCACTCCTCTGAAAGTGACTGCTGAGATAGTCAGGGGCTCTGTTGTTATAGATGTTATGGACTATGTTAAGTTGGAGCTGGACATACCTAGCATCCACGGGGAGCCAGCCCAACTTCTGGAAGAGTTCTTTTCCCACATGGTCTCTAGGGGCTAGGCCTAGAGTTAGCCTTACTAATTGGTTCTGGGAAACCTGCAGTTTCTCCTTCAAAACCTTGGTCAGACCTCCGTACCAAGAAGAGATGGCACAATCAAAGCAAGAGGAAACAAGAGAGTTGGCTAACAGAAAAAGACTGGCCTGATCTAGAAAGGGCCAGAAACTTGTTTCGGCCAATCACCCTACTGATTGTTTTTAGGGCCATGGTTTGGCCTCCTAAGCTACTGTCTAGGTGGCAGCCTAAATAGCTGACTGAGGCTTTTGCTACAAAGGACTGGCCCTCAAGGACAATAGTAGGCGAGACCAATTTGCGTAACCTGGGTTTAGAACCGAAAATAACATATTCTGTTTTGGCCATATGAAGGGAAAGTTTGTTATCTGTAAGCCAGGATTTTATTCTCTTAAATTCATCACAAAGGGGCCCTTTACACGAGGACAGTTTCTGGAAGAAACAACACAATAGCGTTTCCTTCACACCTTTTCCTTAACACCTTTTCCCTGTTTACATGAGCGCTGTTGAATTTTTAAAACGGCGTAATGTACATGCCAGGTCGCTAGGTGGCAGTGTGATCACCTTATTCTTTGCCCATACAAGGACGCTTCTGCAGGACGTAATTTCGTAATCGTCTTTCCTGTTTTAAACACGGAAGTAGAGTACGCCTACCGCAGTCATTTAGACTTGCCAAAAAGCTTTTTTCAAGCTAAAAAAAACCCCAAACTGTTTTAAAGTTTTAATATTTGTCGGGTGAGAATGTAACATATATGTGACCAGTTTATCAGAATAACGCCTATTGGAAATCTTTAACGAGCAGCGATGACCGGGAGCGCTGACTGTGATCTGTCAAACCCATTGAACCTACTGTAGGCTACTGGCAGTGAGAAAACACTGTCGACGTGCTTTTGTAACTAACGTTAAATGCTGACCGGGTACAGCCATCGGCTCCTCGCAGCAGTAACGTTCTGAACATGTAACTGAAGTTGGTCGCAGTGTAGCTTAATTCTGAATGTTGCCCAACTTCATTCATACTGACGTTTTATTTGGTTGCCAATTTGCGCACGGCTATGGCGTAATCGCGTGTGCAGGCACGTCAGAGTTTCTGAAATGTGCCGTTCCAAAGTGATTACATGGAGCCCTCAGCGGGAAGCGTCTCAAACAATTTCACTCTGGAGGGTGGTTTTAAAATGTGTCGTTTCCTAAGTGCGAATTCGCCGTCGCCATCTAAAAGGGAGGCACTAACGATAAAATAATTCCCCGTCACCATAGGAAACCGTCCTCGTGTAAAGTGCCCCAAAGAGTAGCTTGAAGCCTCTCCATGTCCTTGTCAGAGGACAGGATGGCAGAAACATGTTGACATTACAGGCAGTTTGAAGTTCATTCATGTAAATTAAAAACAATAAAGGGCCTAAGACACTCAATTCAATTTATTGTTGTCCACAATGTGGACATTTGTCTTTGGCTTCACAGGTTAGCTTGCACACATGAAAAGTACACAGACACAGTACACAGCACAGGAATTGATAGGGTACATAATACAACATAGAACAAGACAACAGCACATTACAGACAGCGATAGCGGACATGGTTCTGATGTGTGGATGAGTCGGACGTTTATGAATTTAGCAGATTTATTGCGTTTGGTATGAAAGATTGTGTCTTCCCGAGGGCAGTTTTGTGAACTCATTAAAAAGGGGATGAACAGGGTCACACACAATTTGTCTGGCTTTTCGTGCCACCCGTGTTTTATAAATACATCCAAGTTGTTCTTGTTCTTTCCCAATAATTTTACTTGCCATGTTTGTAATTCGGGACAGTCTATTTCTGTTCTTAGCTCCTAGATTCCCAAACCATGTCCACATGTCAAAGGTCAAAATACTTTCAATAACGCTCCTGTAGACAGTCTCCAGAATAGCTTTGCTTATTTTGTATGAATCCAATTTCCTGATTACAGATACAAACGCTGCATTGCTTTCTTAAAGATGTATTCTGTGTTGGCTGTGAAACTTAGATTGGAGTCAAAAAAGGTTCCTAAGTATTTAAACTACTGTTTCAACAGGCTGCTCATCAATCAAAACAGATGTCAAATCTTGACCTGCGTTGCGGTGACTTGCAATGACCAGCTCCCTAGTTTTAGCTCCATTAATATAAAGGGCACTGTCTTCACACCATTTAATAAGTTCTTCAATGTGGTGGAAGTATGTAGATTCATTAACTGTGTCCCCTGTCTTCATAAGGCCAACTAACACCATATCATCAGCATATTGATACAATTGGCAGATTGCATTTATAATTTGTATTGCATTCGTGTACAAGGAAAATAAAACAGCAGAAAGGACGCAGCCTTGTGGTGCTCCTGTATTCAGGATAACTGTCTCAGAGGTGATGCCACTGAACCTCACTCTCTGCGCTCGATCTGAGAGGAACTCTTTAATCCACTGTGTGATGTGGCAGTTTGTGTTGATGTCACAAAGCCTTTTAAGCAAAATGTGTTTCTGCATACAGTTGAACGCAGAACTGAAATCTATAAATAAAAGTCTAGCAAAACTGTTAGGCTGCTGTAGATGCTGATAGTGTTGATTAGTGTCAGCATTGCGTCTCCAGTACTGTGGCCCCTTTTATACGCGAAATTGAAATGGGTCGAGCCATTCGCTGAGAGAGGGTGAAAGGTGATTGACTATGACCCTTTCCATACATTTAGATAAAATGCTGGTTAGCGCAACCGGTCTAAAATCATTGAGCTCTGTGGCTCTGGGCTTCTTAGGGACAGGAATAATGTTGGATAGTTTCCATGATTTGGGAACAGAATGATTATTCAATAATAAGTGAGACAGTTGTTGTAAAGACGGCTGTGAGTTGAAACCTGCATGATTTGATCACCCTGCCTCTCAGTGCATCAGGGCCAGGTGCCTTGCTGGGCTTTATTGTATGTAGGCTGTCAGCTACTTCTGCCTCTGTCAGTACAATTGTAGAGTGATCGGTGGTGTTCTTTAGTATATCAAAATGATCTGTGTCACAGGGGGTGATATCAAATCTAGAGTAAAAATGATTGAGGTCGTTAGCAAATAGGGATGGGGGAGAGTACTTGGGTACTCGAGTACTCGTTTGTAACGAGAGTACTCGAGTACCGTTTCCGCTGTCCGGGTACTCGCCCCACCCCCCTCCCCTATAAAAATGGCCGATCTAACGTTAACAGCGTCTGGCGAATCGCCAGCAACACAGACGTCCATGTATATTAACGCAATCTATATTCAGCAGATGTAAAATAAACAAGATTTGATTGCAGTTGTTTTCCGTTCATGGCCAATTTATATATAGATGTGCAAGCAAAGATGTTAACGTTAGATGTTTTTTACTCGGACGGACCACTTTGACTAACGGACCCCTGACAGTAACTTTGTTTACCATAGCCAAACGTTCCGTGTTTCACCACGGGCGGGGACCATCACTCGGATGTTGTTGGTGGTTTTTGCGGTTAACGTTAGCGAACATTATTACTGTTTGCAGTTATCATGTTTGCAGTTATCACTTTTTGGCAGAACACCAGAGTTTTTAATAAGTGGATTTACTTAACAGTGATCAAGAAGCAGTATGGAATGATTACCGACATGTATTGGGAATTACTTTTACTGAGGTAGGCTAACGGCTAACACCGGATCACCTTATCACAGTCAATCTGTAAAAACTAAAAAGTGCACCAGGCAGCGCTTTTTCCATGCAAAATTGGTAATGTGTGTGAAGTTGCTGTGAACAGCCCCATACAAAGCAGATCACCCCTGCTCTCATCACAGGCATTTGGCGAATGCTAATGGTAACTGCTTAACATAGCCAAACTTAGGATCTTTCATGTGTGTGTCGTTCCCCCGGGGGGGGGGGGAGGGGAGTACTCGAGTACTCTTTCATAACAGAAGGAGAGTACTCGAGTATTTAAATCCCTTACAATGCCCATCCCTATTAGCAAATGATACATCTTTATTCTTTAAAGCATCTTGTTTTTTTCCCCTCCCTACCCATCATGACATTCAGTCCATCCCAGGCTTCACTGGCGTTGCCGGAACACAGCTGCCTCTCTACCTTCACTTTATATTTCATCCTGTTCTTTTTTAAGATTGATCCTAGTTCATTTCTCTTCTGCTTAACTCATTCATGGCCAGTTAAGGACTGCCAATATTTAGCACAGGCCAAAGATTTTCATAATTGTTGGTCATCTTTCAAGACCCACAGTAAATTATCTATTAGCACCAAAGTGATTTGCAATACCTCAAAATGAAGATGTACGTCTCTGGGTTCACCAGGGAAAAAAAAGTGAGCTTTTAGCATGTTCTGTACTCTACTTATAGCCATTTATATACACCCTGTTTCCACCCAAAAGGTCTCCCTGAGAAAATAAACAGGAGAAAAGGCAATTTTTGTAAAAGGGCACAATCTCAGGCAGAACTCACTCTCAATTCTTTTATTTTGAACTGTATTGACATCAGACATGTAAATATTATTCGTTAGGACACAAATGACAAAAAAAAAAATATATATATATATATATATACACATGAAGTGCTTTTTTTTTTACATTCAACAATACAGTTTACTCGGTGTGAGTGAGTGTGCAGACAGACACACAGACAGACAGACAGACAGACAGACAGACAGACACACCGACAGACAGACAGACACACACACACACGATCCCCCTTTTAGATTTCTAACCCCACATAGGATAAGCAATAACCACGCCCTGTGGCGCTGGGATTGGCCAGGAGCAACACTGGAGGGCACGCAGCCCAGCGATTTCATGAACCAACTGAATAGCTCTTGAGAAGGACAGCGGGCTGCTGTGACTGCCGCTTCTGCCTTGTTAGCTGTTTGTGTGTTTATTTTGTTTTGTTCTGGTCCACCGTCCTCGTCCATGTCTCCCTGTCATATCCTCCCTGCTATTTGATCGTTCCCGTTTTCCCCTCGGCTATTCAACACGTCCTCACCGCCCTCGCAAACTGATCGATCATTTCCTCATTCCTCCGATGATCAAACACATCTCTTGATTACTTTCTCCCGTTTTCTCCCGGCTGGCACAGAGGAAGGCGACTCCAGCTCGTGCAGCGCGCCGAGCGGCGTTTCAATGGCGTTTCTCCTGTCTGCACAAGGAAGCGTTACCCGTTTTCTGCTTTTCCTCTTGCTCAATTTCAAAACAACAGCTGCGGTATGTGTTTGTTCACGTGTTGTCTTAGATGCTAGGGACCTGATACTATGTCAGAGGCTGGGGAAGTGTTTGAAATACGCGCTGCAGTAATAAAAACAAAAACACGTCAAACACGTCATTGGCGGTGAGGGCTATTTCTGATAACACGTCAAAGACGTCTTTGGCGGTGAATGAGTTAACTAGCTCCAAATCCCCATTAATGAAAGCAGTTCTCCTCTTCCTAATACATTGTCGCATTTCTGCAGAAGCCTCTGATTTGTTATTAGGATTCACTCTGATAGTTTTCTGGATAGTGACATCAGCATCAAAATGTCATATATTCAGTTAGAGTCTCCATCAGTTCATCAGTGTCAGTACAGCAATGGAAAAACAGCTGCCATTCAGTTTCATCAAAGCAGTCTTGCAGCATCTCTTCGCTCCTTGCATCCCATAGCTGCATGTTCTTAATAATAGGTTGCTCTCGTTTCACTTTAGCTCTATATTTCAGGAGCAGGTGGATCACATTATGATCGGACTTTCCTAGTGGCGCCCGACATAGCGCTCTTTAAGCGTCTGGTATGTTGCCAAAACACTGGTCGTGGTCAAGGATGCGCGTGTGTCTCGTCGGACAATCAATGTATTGATGGAGTGTGGGGAGTTGATGGGCTAGATCACAGTTGTTAAAGTCACAGAGAATTAGCACTGGCTGGTCTGGTGACCGTGAGAGTGCAGTGTTCTAGCTTTCAGCTATCCTACCTGAGAGTGCAGTGTTCTAGCTTTCAGCTATCCTACCTGAGAGTGCAGTGTTCTAGCTTTCAGCTATCCTACCTGAGAGTGCAGTGTTCTAGCTTTCAGCTATCCTACCTGAGAGTGCAGTGTTCTAGCTTTCAGCTATCCTACCTGAGAGTGCAGTGTTCTAGCTTTCAGCTATCCTACCTGAGAGTGCAGTGTTCTAGCTTTCAGCTATCCTACCTGAGAGTGCAGTGTTCTAGCTTTCAGCTATCCTACCTGAGAGTGCAGTGTTCTAGCTTTCAGCTATCCTACCTGAGAGTGCAGTGTTCTAGCTTTCAGCTATCCTACCTGAGAGTGCAGTGTTCTAGCTTTCAGCTATCCTACCTGAGAGTGCAGTGTTCTAGCTTTCAGCTATCCTACCTGCAGCCTCTTGATGTACGGTATTGCTCCAGGTACATATGTCAGGATAATTGTGATCCGCCCAAACTCTCGTGGCAGATAGAATGGCCTGAATGGCACTGTCAGAATGTCATAGTCCGGGGTGCAAATCTGCTCATGAATGTGCATCTGTGTGGCCCATTTATTGTCCATGAATTAGGGATGTTCATTTTGAAAATTTTCCAAAATCGATAATCGGTGAGAATTAACGATCAATTATCGATTATCGATTTTATTAATACTTAGAAAATTTTCAATATTTTCATTTTTTTTTTTTTTTTTTAACAAAATGAATGCCTATGGCAGAAAATACGAAAGACAACGTGTTCTCCTCAATGAACTCTTTATTTCAATGTGTCTCCTCTTCAACACTGCTGTCCCCGGCGCATGCCGGTTTGAATTTCTCATGTTTAAAACAGTTTTGTTGGCACAAAGGCCCGTGCCCAGCCAGAAAACTAGAGACTATATGAAGCTCCACCTCACGTTAGTCGGCTGTGCAATGGAGTGGGGCGAGGAGGAACGAATTCCACCCAAACCTAGTCCAAAAAAAAAAAAAAAAAAATTTTTTTTTTTTTTTTTAATAATTAAAAAATCGATCCAAATGCCACAGGATCGATTCCAATCCTTAACGATCGATTATCGATTTTCGATAATTGATGAACATCCCTACCATGAATATACATAATCCTCCTCCGACCGATTTCTTTGACAGGTGCTCGTCTCTATTCGCCCTTATCGTTGTATATCCATCAACGGAGACGATTGTCTCTGGCTTTAACCATGTCTCCGTTAGGCAGATGAGATGTTTTTGAAGTCTGTTTCATACATCAGTCTCGCTGTTAACTCCTCAATTTTGTTGTTGAAAGATCGCACATTTGACAGAGTGATGGTGGGGAGGGGAAATCTGGGGCCGCGTCTTCTCAATCTCTCCCGCACACCCCCTCTCGAAACTCTGATCTTTCTTTTGGTTCTCGGATTTTTCCCTCGCCGTTTTTGTCTCGGGATCTCTGTGCAGTCCACGGGAATGTGATGTGTGAAGCTCCCGGCTCAGCAGCTGATCTCTGGTGTACGTCAGAACACCGGCAGCGTCGTGTCCATGTGTTGAGACACCGCTCGCCGAAAACAGGAGCAGCGCGATATAAATCGCAATCCAGACATTGTGAAGTTCCATATTGCAAGAGTGATTGTCCGTTGTTCTCAAGTTTTTTTTTTTTATATATATTTTATTTTTCTATTTTCAGAAAAAAAGTGAAACAAACTCAGATACACACTCAAAAAAAAACATACCGACATTACAACGCAGTGCTACCAGACGTGTAAGGTGCTTAGGTACTTGTAAAAAATAATAATAAAAATAATAATAAATTAAGGACTCCTTTAAAGTAGCTGGACGAGTCACTCATTTCTAACCTCGTCAAAGTAGGCCAGGAACGGGTCCCAAATAGTCGAGAACCTCCGAAGTGAGTTCGCCCTAATGTACCTGAGTCTCTCCATGCACACAACCGAAACCATGTCCATCAGCCACAACTGAAGAGATGGTGGGGAGTGAGACTTCCACTCCTTTAGAATGAGTCTCTTGGCGACAGTCATCCCCTGCGTCAGAGATTGCTGCACAGCCGTAGGGAGGAGTAGAGAAGATTCAGAGCAGCCGAAGGTGGCAAGTTCTGCCTCCGGCTGAAGGGCTATTCCATAGGCCTTAGAGTGTTATTCTCACAAGGTTAAACACAACGATAGTTAGTAGGGGTGGGGGAAAAAATCGATACACCATAGTATCGCAATATTTTGCCTGACGATATTGTATCGATATGTGGACGTAGGGATGTCACGATACCAAAATTATGAGTTCGATACCGATACCTGCCTAAGTATCTCGATACCGATACTCAAACGATACCACGGCACAAACCTAAAACATCAGGAAAAATTGTGGAATGTAATAATGATAATGTTACATTTTTCAGTTTGATATCATTGTCATTTTAAGTCTAATTGACTACATTTTAAATTTGACTACCGTAAATTCCGGACTATAAGCCGCGGCTTTTTTCCCGTTTTTTGGCCTTTTTTGGCCCCTGCGGCTTAATTAACGGTGCGTCTTATCTATGGATTTTTTCAGCAAACGGCCACTCGGGAACCTCCAAAATCTATGGATGTTGGTATGAGGCAGAACGAGAGCAAGACAGACATTACGAGAGCGAGACCCTGATTGGATGATGTTGCAAAAAATGTGTCTCGCGACCTGATTGGAGCACTGTGCCACTACGCTCTCTCAGCCACTACGGTAAAACACCCTCCCTCCTCCCTCGCTCCGGGGGGAAAAAGGCAGCGATTGACCCTGAAAGACAGTCTGAATGAAATTGAATGTAACATTCCCAATTCTATGTATTACATTCTAAAAAACTAACAGCAACATTTTGGAAGGCTAAGCCACACAACTAGCTCGTTGTAATCTAACATCATGCTTCAAAAGATGGAGAACTGGCTGTGTTACGACGATGGCGGCGAGAAGAAGAAGGAAAGAAGGAAATCGAGTAGCAGCACGTAACCTTGGCATCAGGGTGTTGACACAGAGAGCAGACGGCCGAGGTGCCGTTCAGATCCGACTGAAGGCTCAAGTTTGCCAGTGGATCCTGACAGCGTGGAGGAGTGTCAAAACATCCACGATCAACAACGGGTTCCGAAAGGCTGGACTGCTGCGTGATGAAGAGGAGGACGCCGCCAGCTGAGGGCCTTCAGAGGCTGTTCGATTCCGACAGTGACGAAGAGGAGTTCGTTGGTTTTGAGAGCGACAACGAAGGAGAGAGGAGAGTGGCTGACGAAGCCACCCTGAGCCTGTTCGTTTCCGACACTGAAGATGAGGACTTTGGTGGTTTTAGTACGCAGGAAGAAGACGAAGATGAGGATTAATGACTTGACTTTTCTGGTTACAGCCGTGTACTGCACCTTAGCCTAAAAGATGAAGACGAGGATTAATGACTTTTCTGGTAGGCTGATTACCGTATATTTTAAGCAGCCGTGTTACTGCAACTTTAGGCTTACGCGCTTACTGTCGTGTTACAGGCACTTTATTTTGCACTTTAAAAAAAACACATTTAATTTAGCCATTGATATTGCCTCGTCAAGCGCTGTAAGCTTTGTTTTTTGTTATGGTACTACTGTAGGCTATAATGTAGATCAGTGGTTTTCAACCTTTTTCATGCCAAGGACCCCTAAATTTACACAGCACAGTACATGTTCTGTAGCTACTATTGCACTAAATGGTAACACTTGAATACGTTATGCAAATATGCAACTTGTTTTGTTGAAATGTTAATAAATGGGAGCTTCCCCAAACAGCCATCCATTCCCGACAATCCCCTCTGTGCACGAAGCCTTACATATGGTAATTAAACATCAAAACACCCGCGGCTTATAGTCCGGTGCGGCTTATAGAAGAAAAAAATAGTCACCTTTGAAGGTGCGTCTTATAGACCGGTGCGCCTTATAGTCCGGAATTTACGGTAAATAGAAAAGGAGAAATGTGCTCAGTAGAGTGCAGAACTTTGCCAAGGTGTATTGATTCATTTCATTTTGTGTTCTGTCTACTTTAGTGCACATCAACTGTAGTGTGCTCAGTGCTGTATGTGGGCTAATCATCCTGGGCTTGAGCTTCATCAACATTAAGTGCCAGATTTAGAGTTAATGTCATTGTTGATGTTTATTATTTGCATGCACAATAAATAGGCTATTGAAATATAGGCTATATGTGGCAGTGGTTTATTGTGTGGTGTAATTTTTCATACATGTAGGTGTGTTTTTGATAGGGATGCACCGATATGAAAATTTTGGCCGATGCCGATAACCGATATTAACATTGCTGTTATGGCCGATGACCGATATTTACCGATGTCGATATGATCTGTATAAAACCACATTTTTATGATCATCACATTTTGTACATACTGAAAAACACATGTTAACACTGAATTTGAAAAAGTTATGCATTTCTTTATTTGCAAAGCCTTTGGAAAAGCCCATAAATCATAGATTTACTGCATTATTTCATATCAATGTGAAGAATTTGGCTGATAATGATAACCGATATTAACATTGCAACATCTGACCGATACCGATATGACCGATATGTTAAAAAATGACCAACATCGGCCGATACCGATATGATTGCCGATATATCGTGCATCCCTAGTTTTTGACAATTAATTACTATAACATTAATAGTTGGATTATTGTAAATATTACTATGGGGGATTGCTGCATGCCATGTAAGGGCTTTATTGACACTCTATGGCCTTGATTTAATTATTTAGTACATATTTGAATCAGGGCCATGGTGTTATTGGGGCTTTTGCACACTAGACACTAGGGATGGGCTGGGCATCGAATTTCGAATTTTCGAATAATCGTTGTTATTATCAAATTCGAAATTCGATTTTTTTTTTATTTTTTTTTATTTTATTTTTTTTTTTGCAAGTGAAATGTTGCATTGTCTCCCCTGATTCTAAGTATAGTCGAATCGCTTGGTTTGAGCAAGTAAAACTATTTTTATAAGCATTTTAAGCAAGGTTTATGGAAAAATGAATGGCGGATGAAATCCCATGAAGAGGGAGAGGGGGTGACTTTGGCACCCCTTTGGCACTCAGACCTGAGCCTACTAAATATTTAATGAACCACTCATGATTGTCAAAACTGTTTTTTATTTTCGAAAATGTCAATGTCATGTAACATGTTCTTTACTTCAGTGGTGCAATGCTTGTTTGAGCTAAAAATCCACAGCAGAAGCTTTTTCTATTAATTAATAAAGCCTTAAGGTCCTTACACACCGAGCACGTTTTTTTCGTGCGATTAATTTGCACGTCAATAATATTTTCCGAACCTATATCAGTCAATGCAACCGTGCATACCAACGGCGAAGTTTCGCTGAGCGTTATTGCGGTGTTTATTTTTTCGAACCGCGGTCGATTTTTCAGAAATTCGCTTTCAACGTGTACACATCTGTGGCTGTGATTGACAGGTGGGTCAAAACTCGCATCGCAATTTCGTGCCGTATATTCGCATCGCTCTTGATGTGTAAGGACCTTTAGACTTAGAATCAGGGGAGACTGCAACATTTCACTCACAAAAAAAAAAAATATACATTTTTCTTTTTTACATTTTTAATTTTTTTTTCGAATTTCGATTAAAAGTCGACTTTGGCCAGCGAATTTCGAATAGTGTTTTTGCTAGAAATGCCCATCCCTACTAGACACACTAACGAGCGATCTCATTCTGCTAACTAGCTAGCACTATTGTCTGCTGCAACTGTAGCTTTATCTCCCGTGTACAAAACCATCATCTGACACATTTGAATTCCCTCTGTTTATGTGACTCTTCATAACCGCCAGCTCGATCGGCTTGTGGCACTGTGTTTACAGAATGGCAGAGTCGAGAGCCCTATCACATGCTTTTTTCAACGGACACCATAGAGACACTGCATGAAATAGGCCACGCCCATCACGGGGGAAAGCTCCGTTCATTTCCACACACCAGCGTCATTTTCCTTGAATTAAACATAGCTAAAAGCTGTTGTGTGGTGGGGCTGCGCAGACAACAAATGTAAGAAATCACCAGTTAAAGTTTTTTTGTACTCCTGAGCAAAACAAGGAAGCCATTGAGAATTGGCGAGAAGAAAAATGTGGATCTAGCTGTCAAGGAAGTAAGTTGGAGTGTTCATCTTCCATATATCGCCATCGGCAACCAGCCAAAAGGCCAAAAAGCAGGCAGGGCGGCCCAGGGCGGGGTTACATTATGTGGTGAGGTGCGGCGTACTCGGCCATGTTGGACAGTCCATGTGGCACACAGCAGCTGAGCCCGTAGCGTGGCGTCCTCATACTGCAGGCCTCGTGCCACTCGTTGGTGCTCTCGTTGTAGCGCTCCACCTTATTGCAGAAGTCTCCTCTGTACAAGCCTCCGCACACGAACAGCTGGTCGTCCAACACCCCAATGCCAAAGCTGCTGCGTGGATTCAGCATGTCGGGCACGGCGCTCCACGTGTTGGTTAGCGGCTCGTAGGCCTCGGCGGTGCGCAAGAGGTTAGGGCCGTCCCAGCCGCCCACTGCGTAGACACGCTGTCTGTAGGCGATGACGCCCAAGCAGCAGCGCCTGCTGCTCATGGGGGCGATCTTCATCCACTGGTTGGTGTCTGGGTTGTAGCACTCGGCTGTGTTCAGGCTCCTCTTCCCATCGTAACCACCACAGATGTACACCTTGCCGTTGAGTACTGTGGCGCTGGCCTCGTTCCTCTGCTCATTCATGGGCGGGAGCAGAGTCCACTTGTCAGTCTGAGGATCATAGCGCTCGGCACTGTCGAGACGGACGTTTCCATTGTGGCCTCCCATGGCATAGATCCTGCCATTCAGTACTGCCACGCTGACATAGCCATGACAATTATGCATGGCCGCCACATCGTGCCAAGTACGGGTACGGAGGTCGAACTTCCGCACGGTGCTGAGCCTGTGACTCGTGTTGAAGCCGCCAACACAGTAGACAACGCCATTTAGGAAAGCGGCGCTGTGGTGAGCCCGGGGAGCCTCAAGTTCAACGTTTGGTACGTTGACCCAGAGCTCGGCGCGGGGATCGTATACCTCAATGCTATTTGTTAGCCCGCTTTCACTCAAGCCTCCAATGGCCAACAGGATGGCATGAGGCAGGCGCGGGCGAGTCAGAGGGTTGGAGGGTCTGTTGGTGGGGACAACATACATAGCCCTCTCTGCATCGAGGATGATCACCTCACACTCAGCGTTGTCTTTAACCAGACTGTTGTTCTTCACCTGGTTGATGAAGTAGTCGGTGGTCATCAAGCCCAGGCGGATCTTAGGCAGCAGCACAGACATGTGACCTTCACGCTCCTCGGGCGAGTGGGCGATCCAGCGGAGGACGGCCTCGAACAGCGTGCTCTCCTGTCTCACGTTCAGATCGTCTCGTGCCAGGATGTCCGTCAGCTGCTCCAGAGAGAGTTCCAGGAACTCTTCAGAGGCTGTGGCGATCTGCTCAAACTGCTCCAGGATGAAGAGAAAGGCCTTGATCCTCAAGTCCGGGCAGTAGTAGAAGTCTACAAACTTTAAGATGCCGATGCAGTTCTCCGGGCAGAGCCGCACCTCCAGGAACTCACAGCAGGAGCGGACGACCCCCATGATGCCGAGGTAGTCTGCTGCTATCAACAGCTCCTCCACGTTGTCCTCGGTCACCGGGACAGAGCGGGTGTAGGCGTACTCTATGAGGAGACGCATCATGTCTGCTGACACGGGGCCGGCCATGTCGTAGATCTTGTCCTGGGACGTCCAGCCATGGGTGAAGAGAGCGTGGAAGTATTGGCTGCAGGTGCAGAGGACGGCCTTGTTGGTGTTGAATTCCACATCATCCACTCTGATCACTGCGTCACACACTGACTCCTCCAGATGCAGCTCATTGAGAAGCACTGACAACATTGACCCTTCGTCTTGTTTGTTCATCTTGTTCAACTAACCTGGATGAATACCTTATACCTTCAACAGTCTGGGTGAGTGAGGCAAGTGAGGCCAGCTGGCTATATGATGGGAAGGATTCATGACATCACCAGTGATGTCATAGACATTGTTACATCATCATCTGGTTGCTATGGCACCCTTTGTGTTGTTTGTCTGAGTGTTTGACCCATGTGTTCTGTAAAGCGACTTTGAGTACTTGAAAAGCGCTATATACGTTCAAATACATACTTCGGCATGCGCTGGGACGCGTCATCAGTGATGTTATCTGGGGTCGTAAGGTGTTTCGGGTCTCTCAACATCATACACCCTCGCCCAGTAGACCCAGCCAAGGCCGATTAAGACCCCGACCTGCGTCCCGGAAGCAGCCGCTACGGATCAGCCTTCCTACTCTGTCTGCAACATTGCCCGCGGAAGGGCTGATCACACCCAATCCGCTGCAATAGAGCTAGTGCTACGCGGCAGTATTGAAAGACCCTTCGGTGCATGGAGGCTCAGGCCCTGTGGTTTTCCCGGCCGCGCTCCTCCTTCGTCTCACCAGACCCTCCCTGGTGAAAAGGCAATCCTACCATGCCGTACCATCATGGCGTACCATGGGCAGAGAGGATGCCTCAAGAAGGCCTGTGCGCTGCACGTCATTCGCCTGCGACGAGCACCTCGCTCTAGCCTGAAGGACCCCAGGCTGCGCCGATGTTTACACAGATTTTCAGGAGGCTAATCCGTAGCGTTTGTGGATTTCTCCCTCACGAGAGAGCCAGGCTGGGGTGCTAAACCCATCCCGTACCGGGTGCCGTCTCTCTGGCCGTCAACTGTCTCTCCAGCTCGTCACCAAACTATACTTGGTTGTCACCTAGACTATTCCTAGAGGAGGACCACAGAAGGAAATATAATTTTAGACATCAACTTGCACGGACCACCTTAAAACAGATGTGTGTTTCAGTTACAGGTATTAAACTTTGGAAGTCTTTGGTCAGAACAAATAAAAATGAAATGAAATAAATAAGAATATGGCAGGTTTTTCATAACCTAAGTAAGTTGAAGTAGTTTGTTATGATGCTCAGTGAATGTGTACATTCTGAAAAGCTTTGTGTTTATGTCAGCATCTGCCAGTGGGCCGTCACCATAAGAGTAGGTATAATAATGTGTTAATTCCACTACAGGAGAGACTCGATGGCTCTGAAATTAGGTGGAAAAAATTTGCATATATCTTTTTGTGCAACACGCAACGATGCACGCGACATAGGAGAACGCCAGGATTGGAGGGGGGGGGGGGGGGTTTCAGTTTTCCCCCGTCTTGGGCGTGGCTTCTGAATGATGACGTGTTACGCAGTGTCTCTATTGGTTCCGCGGTGCAGTGCTGCCTTCATGTGCTACTCAAAAAAGACAAGCAGAGCATTAAAATATACGGAGACATTACCGCCTGCAATACGAAGAAGAATGGATTCTTGGGAGCAGGGAATCGATCCAGGAATCGTGGCATTAAGAATCGTGATCCTTTCAAGAATCGATTGTTTTGAGCACCCCTAGAAAATACCCCCCCCCCCCTTGCCCTTGCCCCCCTGGCTAATTTCCTACACTGCTTGTCCCGTGTTGAAACGGCCAGGTGCTCTCCCTGGGCTGTAGTGTGTGAGAGATGTTCCAACTTGTTTAGGTTCATGCTGGCAGGCAGCAGCGTGATGCAATATGCACGAGGAAGTGTTATTCTATTGCTTTGTGTTTCTGGGGCGGTGCCATGGTGTTTTGAATATGATGATGTCATTGGGATGGAATGCTTACTGTCAAGGTTTTGAGGCCAACAGGGCCAGACATCACACTGTGAAACAGTTGAGATCTATTTAAAGTCCCTGGAAACCAGATTTTTTTTTTTTTTATTATTTAGCATTTTGAGTTCATCACATCACACTATGTTAATAAGCCACCAGCCAAATTTGAACGATGATGAACGTCGCAAAGTATATCAATTTAGGTTTGACAGTCATGACAAAAGTCATGAGAATCAATTAGATTTTAGAGTGTATTTTCTCCCGCGGACTGTGTGGGCGTGTCCCGTCTGCAGCAGAGGAGACCTGCTCGGAGGAGACCCCTCTCTCCGTTAACGGAGAGAGAGAGAGAGAGAGAAGGAAAGAGAGATTAAATGTGTGTGTGTTCGCGCGTTGCTCGACGCATAGCTCAGACAGAGAGGGTTTACAGAGAGGAAGAGATCTCTGCGCTGCGAGTGCACAGCGCTACTGTGTGTGTCAGTGTGTGTGTGCGTGCGTGCGTGCATGCGTGTGTGTGATTCGATTAAATCTTATGACGTGATAAGATCATGCATTTTAGCACCGCGCGCATGGCTCTCTTCAGTGAGGAAATGGAAATCCAGACCTTGTAGAAAAGTGTCGATTTTAAGGCTTTGGGTTGAAAGTAATGGCTCATACTTTCTGAGCCACACAATTACTCACATAAGACCCTAAATAACATAGTTAGAACGTTTTTGTGGATTTTGGTTTCCAGGGACTTTAAGATGCAGTATATAATTATACTGTATATTTACTGTATGATGCCTATGAGATAGTGCATACAAGGCAGGCAATAGTCATTAAAATCCATCACCTAACATACAATCTATTTATTTTCACATACAATTCATGAACTCTTCTGTAGGCCTACTACAGTCACTATGGACACGTGCACATAACCTTCAGCACAACCTGGTGCTCAGGGCTTGAGGACCTGCATAGATAATAAGACTCTAGAGGTGCAACGATCCATTGATTAGTCGATCGACAGAAAATGTATCGATAACTATTTTGATAATCGATTCATCGTTTTGAGTAACTTAAAAGAAAAGTCAAAATTCTCTGATTCCAGCTTCTAAAATGTGAATATTTTCTGGTGTCTTTTTACTTCTCTATGACAGGACACTGAATATCTTTGGGTTGTGGACAAAACAAGACATTGATTTGGGGACATCATCTCGGGCTTTGGGAAACACTGATCAACATTTCCCCCCATTTTCTGACTTTTTATAGAGCAAATAAGTAATCGGTTAATCGAGAAAATAATCGACAGACTAACTGCAGCTGTTATTTTCATTATCAATTAATCTGTGGAATATATTTTCGCGACTAATCGATTAGTCGTTTGGTCTATAAAATGTCAGAAAATGGTGAAAAATGTTGACATCCTCAAATGTCATCTATTGTCCTGACCAACAGTCCAAAACCCAAAGAGAATCGGTTTACTGTCATAGAAAACTAAAGAAACCAGAAAATATTCACATTTAAGAAGCTGGAATGAGAGTTTTTGTTGTTGTCTTTTTTCTCATAATTAAAAAAAATGGTGGATAATTTTCTGTCGAGCGACTAATCAACTAATCCGTATAGTGTGTGTTAGTACAGTAAATTTGAGGCTGGTAATTTTGCCTGTCCCACCATGACAGTCCATTCTCCAAATGATTTCCCCCTGTTTGAATCTGTCTCTCCATTTCCAAGGTGCTTATCTCTGATGGTGCTTTTTCTTGGCAGAACTCTACCAAGATGCCTGAGGTTCGGGAACTTTCCGAAGCGTTACCAGAGATGCCCATGGACCCCATCACTGGAGTCGGGGTCGTGGCCTCCAGGAACAGAGCGCCCACCGGATACGATGTTGTAAGAGTTTGCACTGAATTCAGGAGCTCAGGAAGCTGAGGGTTTCCAACTTCCAATCATGGAAGACGAAGTTGGAAACCCTCATTCGTGTTTTGCTTGCACCTGTGTTTGCCCTGCCTTTTCGACACAAAATGGCCCCCGTGAAGAGGGTCTATAGGGGTGTGCCATGCCGTATCGTTATCTATATATAGTTACAATTGATATTCATATAGTCAAAAATGTTTATCGTGATATTGTGATGCCAATATTCCGACATGTTGATGTAATGACGTCACAACATTACACTGTAACGGTGTGAGGTACACAGCAACAACAAGCATGGCTGAAAGCGCTCCAGAGGGGAGGAGTTAATTCCAAAAAGGGGAGTGACTTCAGTATTGTGGAAGTGCTTTGGTTACAAAAGAGCATGTACAACAAACCACTGTAATATTTGAAGGCAAACTGTTACGTTATGGTGACATATACATATAATACTATAGCACTTATTTTGTTGCAATAGTATGTTCTTGAAATTAATAAAATATTTTTCAGTATTTTGTCATAATTATAGTCAAGAATATCGTTTTGCCGAAATACCCTGACATATCATGATATTATTTTACGGCCATATCTCCCAACCCTAAAGACCATCATCATTGTTTCTACAACAGTATGACAGACCCATTTGTATAGTAATCTGTAATGAAATGAAATATATTGAATTGTTTAACCACTGCAATGGTCAAATTTGGTGTCTTGTCTAGAGCCTGACCGATACTGGATTTTTGAGGCCGATACCGATATTAGGGAGTAAAAAAATTCCGATATCGATATATCAGCCGATATTGTTTTTTTTTTGTTTTTTTACCTTGGTTTTTTATCAAATTTTTATCCCCCATTAGTGCTAGTTTTTTATTTATTTATCCTGGTTGCTGCTCCACCCTGTGCCGATCTGGGGAGAGCCGAACACTGGCTCCATGCTTCCTCCGAGTCATGGGCAGTTAGCCAGCCGCTTCTTTTCACCTGACAGGGGAAGCTTCACCGGTAGGACATAGCACGTGGGAGGTTCACGCTATTCCAACGAGTTCCCCTCCCTCCGAACAGGCGCCCTTAACGACCAGAGGAGGCACCACATCAGCAACCCTCAAATATCAAACACTTGACAAAGATATGAGTTGACATGAATTGAAATATGTAATGTAGGCAGGATATTTTACAGCTTATTAATAAACTAAATGCAATGAAACAGTAAACTTAAACTGGGAATTTAATAATTAGAAATAACTAGAAATACAAAAACACAAGAAATAGAACAAATAGTTAACACGTTCACTGCCGTTGGCGAGTCAACTCGTCAAGCAGAAACCAACGGTTGACTGACAATGGCGAGTCAACTCGTCAAAAAAAAAAAAAAAAAATTTGACGGTGGGACGTTGATCTAACCCTTTTACATCTCCTATATAAATATGGGAGCCACCGAACGTGTACAACCCATTCCACCGACCCACTAAGTGGTGACAGTGCTCTCCAGACTATTGAAAGCCGAGCCAAAACTGCAGGGAAAAGCGTGAGGAAGCCATTCTCATACTGTAGGCGAAAACGCTTTCGCGCTGGAGCACAACGGTGGCGCACAACGGTGGGGGGTTCCAAAAATAGACTGGGTGGAACACACTTTGAAACACGCAGCATAAAGCCCAGAATCGCAAAAGCTTCATCAAAGCTCTCAACCGAAACCCCAAGAAACGAGCGAGCCCCATCCAGACTCGCCCGACGAGGGGCAGCCAGGCAGCACAGACAACAGAAACTCGCTTGTGACACGCCCGCTGCAGCCACGGAGGGAGGAGGCGAACACACACGGAGGGAGGAGTTTGAAGGAGAGGGGGGTTTCCTGCTGTTATGGAGGAAATTACTGTTCAAAACTATTGTTTAGATGTCTGACGTCTTACTGATGCCAAAAATAAATGGTTAAAGTGACTGTTCTATCGAATTTCACAAAAAGGCATTTTTCTCACCTTTCATTTTCAGATGCTGAAACCATGCTGTATTCAACTGCTAATGCCTACATAACTACTAACTCTACAAACTAACTCTTTTAGACAGAGAAAGCACACATTCTATTAGTTCTTTTGAGATATTTTGTGTTCACAAAATCCTAACAGAAAAGAATCCTCGGCTCTTGAAAGATGAGCCAGAATCCTCAAAAAAAAAACTTGGCAGAAGCTACCTACAGTAAAAAAAAAAACAGTTGGCAGTGAATGTGTTAAGAAAAAATATCAAATGTACACAACATGCTGTCTGTAACTTAAAAAAAAAAAAAAAGGATCGGCAATATCGGCGCACCATATCGGCCGATACGATATATCGGTAATTGGCCAATATCGGCCGATAATATCGACGAACCGATATATGGGTCGGGCTCTAGTCTTGTGAACTCATGAGGATTGGGCAGTGGCCACTTTTATGTGCATGAAACGAAAATAAAATCAATCAGTCAACCAATCACAATTGACCTGCTTCCAGGTCTCTACGACAACAGACGGCCTGGATGCCGACCTGTGGAAAGATGGCCTCTTCAAATCAAAGGTGACACGCTACCTCTGCTTTACCAGGGTCTTCTCCAAAGAAAACGTAAGTCATTTAAACATCTTACCAACCAACTATCCATCTAACAATATATCGTCATAGTGTAACGTCACGCTAAAGGTCTCAATATGCATTTTTAAGCCGGTGAGTGTTTTTGTCAATTGTGAACTATAGCTTTAATCATTTTCAGTATTTCCACTTTTTGGTCCTTCAGTTGTTTATGAAAAACTCTTAATAATATATCTTGTGTAATATGTGAAGCCTGTGTAATATAACAAAGTCAAAAGCATCTATACAATAAGCATTTCTCATAGATGTAAATAATGTACTGTAAATCTCAGAATCATTTTATTCATTAAGTACAACAAATCTACAGAAAATTGCTTTGTTGGCATTAGTGCAAAGACAATGACCTCAACATGTACTAACAGAGTACATGGTGCAGAGACCAGGTGACTTCTTATACCGGTGGTTCTCAACATCACTTGGGGTCGCCTGAAATTATTATTTATTTGTTTACTTTCATTTTATTCTCCCCATCACAACACACAAGTTGAGTAAGACGTAGCTAACAGCCTCATGGTCTTCTTGTCCAGGAATTTAGATATTCTAGCTAAATACTTTGTCCCCTGACTCTCTATAACATGCTGTACATGCTTCCCGCCCCTGACTCTCATGGTATAGACAGTTCTCACATGTGGTTTACAGTGATTTTACAACGGCCAACAGCTGTTGATGCGTCGTGCCGTGAACACCTCTTAGCAGCTGTCAAATCACTGCAAAACATGGCCTCTTGGGGCTTATTGCTTCATTTGAAACCTAGCTTATTTCCTGCCAGCTATTGTATTAGCAAACACAGCAAGAGGAAGTAAGCTTGGGGAAATATAAAATGTTTGTTGTCAAGTTAAAACCTTCTATAATTGGAATCAACCATTGAGTGAACATTCTCCTAACGGAGATATGGGTTTGTCTCCGGTCCGTTGCGGCCCCAACCTCAGCGCCAACCCCACGTTAGACCCCACTCTCTTTCCTCTTAATCTTTCCATCATTTTATTTTTACATTATGTTTTTAAATATGTTTTTACGATTGCTTTTTGTGATTTTTGAAGCGTAAATGTTACCGCCAAAAATCGTGATTTTCAGAAGACGCTTCAAAAACCATAAAAGTGGTACTCATTGCGGAGACGATCTCGCTGAACACAAAGGTCTCAGTTTCAAAGGTGTTGTTAACCACATACCTTATTTCAGGCATCTAGCCAAATTCCCCATACAAAAATCCTAATGACCTCCAGACGAGGGAACCAGGCGACGCTAACTTCTGGGTTTTAGGACTGGTTCCTGCGGTGCTGTCCCTATCTGGATCGTATTGTCTCAATTGCTCTCCTAATTATTGAGTGTCTGTCTTCTCTTCCTCTCTCTGGTCCTCTGATCTCTCCGTCTACAGAGCCATTTAGGTAATGTTCTGGTGGACATGAAGCTGATCGATATAAAGGACACCCTGCCTGTAGGCTTCATCCCCATCCAGGAGACAGTTGACACACGTAAGCATCAAGTCAAGTCGGGCTGCACTGATACACAGACTGCTATCAGTCAAAGTCAAGTATTTTATTTATTTATATACTATAGTTTATTTGATAGGGACAATGCAAGTTAGCATAGTAACATTTCACCCATTACAAACAAGTTAATGATGTTTATGCTGTTTTGCATACAGAGATTATAGCTATTGGTAGTTTCCAACTCCTGTCCCCAGTTAGGCTTTTAGTAAGAAAAAAATATAAAATAGAGTTGCAGTGTTTCCCCTAGGATGGAGTTGTAGCAGCGCAGCGGTACTAATAAGTATTTACTAAAAACATAGAGTTGGAATAAATAAACTCCATTAATCTGAAATTATTTGCTACTTTGGCCCAATCCCATTCCTTGTTTTTACCCCTACCACTCGTTTTTGAGTAACATAGAAAGACAGGGGAAATACAAAAATAAAACGTTTTCAATTGCTTCTGAGTGCTTTAGGCCATGTCCACACGGAGACGAGTTTAGGTGTATCCGCTAAAGTCTTTTGTCATATAGACGTTTCGTCCAGATGGAACCGCGTTCTGGGACTATACGTTATGGGAGTATACGCTAATTTTTCAAACCGGGTCCCAGGGTGATTAAATCTGAAGACGCCACCCTTGCATTTCCGTGTTTACAACCCATACGCATCTTTCCTGAAACGATGACGCCATAGCCCCACCTCTCTCCACCAGCAATAATAACAATCATGGCAGTAGCTACTGAGCCTGTTGGGGATCTTGCAGCAAAATATAATGCTCCTCTATTACCACCGTCAGCAACAAGTGGAGGACACGGAGAACAGCGTGTAGCCTACAACATCCTCAGGGCTCCACACAGCTGACTCTTCCCATCCACGCCTCCCCTCCCTTCATCGGATATTTCCCAGAAGGCTTAGCGGCGGCTAAAGTTTTTACAATAACACAAACAAAATCAGGCTTAACGTGTTAGATAGAAATTATATTTATTTTTAATAAAACATGCAATTCTGGAATATTTTAATATTGTACAAAATGAAATGAAATGAAATGTAAACCCTGAGTGTAACCGACATACTCGGCTTGCCCTATATAGCCCTCGTAAATACAACGTGAATAGGGAAGTGAGAGGTTTGAGGAACACACGGTTGCACTGTGATGTCTGTGATGTCCGCTCGTGTCCACTTCAACAAGACTTTAGCTTACTTGACGCGACTTTTTCAATAAAAACACATTTATGCCATGAGTTTATATAATGTATATTTATGTTGCATCATTTAGCCTGTGCTGTGATGTGCAGGAGCGGCCAATACGCTGGGATGTGTTTGCAACATGTCTGAAGATCATGGAAGTGGATGATATCAGGAACGTCACCGATAGTTAACGTTCTATATTGTAGGCTACAGGAAGACCATCAACCCTGCTAAACAGCTCTGCATTTGCCTGTATAGGTTTAATCATTTTATTCATCGACATGGCAAACCTCCCCGCAAAGCCAAGGGTTTAAGCTGCTCGCTACAGTGAGATACACATTATAGACTGTGCGCCCCTAGAGGTTGTATGCCATTATTGACGAGATTGTCTTATTCTCTGTTTTTGGTGTACTTTGTGGCAGCGTTACAGCGCCACTTACCGGCCTGGCATATATTCTACAGCGGTTTCAGTGGTATTCAGTGGTTTCATGTGGATACACACATTTCTTGAAACGATTCCATGTTTATGGAAAACTTTTCTGAACGAAAAAAAAAAAGATAGCTTCCGTCTCCGTGTGGACATGGCCTTAGACTTGGGCCGAATCGTTTTACTTTGAAAATCCGACTGGAAGTCGGATTTTCCGCAGTCCGCAGCCAGCCATCCAGGTGATTACTGGTGTGCGGCCAGACTCACCCGTACCGGAATTGGAGTCACAAACAGATGGAATTAACACATTGAATGCCAGCCATGTTTTCATTCCTGTAGGTAAGTTGTGCCAGGGGTGTTTTTGACGATTCTGGCTCATTTTAGAACAGCCGAGGATTCTTTTCTGTTAAGAATTCATGAACATCAATCATCTAAAAATAACTAATAGAATGTGTGCTTTCTCTGTCTAAAAGAGTTAGTTTGCAGAGTTAGTAGTTATGTAGATATTAGCCGTTGAGTACAGCATGGTTTCAGCGTCTGGAAATTTATTCAGAGATAAATGGCTTTTTGTGAAACAGTCACTTTAACCATTCATTTTTGGCATCAGTAAGACCGTCAGACATTCTAAACAATAGTTTTGAACAGTAATTTCCTCCATAACAACAGGAAACACCCCTCTCATTCAAACTCCTCCCTCCGTGTGTCTTCTCCTCCTTCCTCCTGGCTCTAACAGCGGGCGTGTCAGAAGCGCGTTGCTGCTGCCTGTCTGCCTGTCGGGCAAGACGAGTCTGAAATGGATTACTGTAAAATCGCGTCGCCATTTCCTTGAATAGCTTGCTCCCGCGGTGTGTGTGTGTGTGTGTGTGTGTGTGTGTGTGTGTGTGTGTGTGTGTGTGTGTGTGTGTGTGTGTGTGTGTTCGCGCGTTGCTGCGCGGCTCTGGGGGGAAGGGATCTCTGTCCGTTCTGTGTGTGTGTGTCCGGGCTTCTGACTGTAAAATCGCCAAGCCATTTCCGCGGGAGGCGGCTGCTTTTGTGGCTTTTGGGTCCCGTGGCTGTGACTTCTCTCGGTCTCTGTCGCCACTTAGTGGTCGGTAAAATAGATTACACACATGCTCTTGCTCCAAATAGTTATCTCAAAGATGTAAAAGGGGTTGATTGATGTCCCACCGTCAAAAAAAAAAAATCTTTATGTAAGACGAGTTAGTCCGTCCTTGGCACTTAAGCGCTGGATTATGTAAGACGAGTTAGGTCGTCTATGGCACTTAATGAGTTAAAATGTGTCAGATGGTGGTTTTTGTACGCGGGAGACAAAGCTACGGCTTCAGCAGACGTGTTCTGACTAACGTTAGGTTCTATGCTTCCTATAATGTCTCTATGTTTATATTCTTCCCTATTTGAGTGTGAGCAACTGTAGCATGACCTCATTTGCCCCCCCGGGGATCAATAAAGTGATTCTGATTCTGATTCTTTGTATCGACATTAAACTCAGATATTCACGTTGGTCACTTTTGGCTAATTTCTGGCTGATTAATAGTGATTTCCTTTCAGCCCTTGGTTTGATGTGTGACTGACTTTTAGCAGTAAAGTGACTCTCTCTCTCTCTCTGTCGGCCTCACACAAAGTGACTCTCTCTCTCTCTCTCTCCCTCTGTCGGCCTCACACAAAGTGACTCTCTCTCTCTCTCTCTCTCTCTCTGTCGGCCTCACACAAAGTGACTCTCTCTCTCTCTCTGTCGGCCTCACACAAAGTGACTCTCTCTCTCTCTCTGTCGGCCTCACACAAAGTGACTCTCTCTCTCTCTCTGTCGGCCTCACACAAAGTGACTCTCTCTCTCTCTCTGTCGGCCTCACACAAAGTGACTCTCTCTCTCTCTCTCTCTCTCTCTCTCTGTCGGCCTCACACAGAGGAGCAGGCCTTCAGGAAGAGACGCCTCTGTATCAAGTTTATCCCACGGGACTCCACAGAGGCGGCCATCTGTGACATCCGCATCCTGGGGCGGTCCAAGCAGGCGCCACCACAGTACACCTTCATAGGGTGAGGAGTAGGGATGAGCAAGTACACCATTCTCTCTGTATCTGTTTCATCAACTCAATGATCTGTGTCCGTTGTCTCATTCCACCGATCAAAAACCTGGACAGCCCGCGTTGAGTCGGGGTTGAGTGAGGCGTGTTAGTTTTGGTCCCTGCTCTGTTGAGGTTCCAGCCGGTACCATACGGTGACGTGAAAACACTGCAGACGACTGATTGGTCAGGTAGAAAGTGTCTACTGACTGTGTCTGGATACCTTCTGTCAATGCTGGATACCAGTTTACTGGGACTTACACTTAGTCTGCACTAGCAGATCTGAATTGTTTAAAAGGACTTGATGTGTTACAAACTTGCACTTTACCGACCAAAGTCATTGTATTCTCCTTGATTGTTCTGCTTGTTACATGTCCAGTCACCGAAAATAAAAACGAACTGAACTGAACAGTCTGGTATTAAGTTAAAAAAAAACGACATCACTTTACTCACAGCAATTATGCCATATCATTATAGAGATGCACCGATTGCCATTTTCTTGGCCGGTTCCGATTTCCAATTTTTTTTATTGTCTGACTTGCCGATACCGATTTTGGCCAATTCCGATTTTCTTTCTAAGAACAATAATTGACTGGTTATTTTTTGATGTTTTCTTTTTTTTTACTTTGCTTTAATAGAAAATTAAGATTCATGTCACATTTCTTATCATTTGCATGAGGTAGGACGATCTCACTCAAAAACATCTCAAAATAAAAGTGTTCCAGGTTACTGGACAGAGCTTTTCTTTTTTGTGTAAATACAATGAATATAAAACCATTAATTCCAGTATATCCCACAGCTATCATGCATTTACTTTTCCAAAAGAAAAAAGGTGCAACAGAACAGGGGCTCCAGATGGAAAGTAGCCTATGGCTAAATCTGTTACAAAGCATATCTTCCCCTATGGGGTTTAATGTTTTTTTTGTATATGTCCCTGCCAAATAAACTAATAAAATAAAATAAATAAACATCAAAATGTTATCCATGGACAAGGAGTTTATAGCCTATAGGTCTGGAGCCCATACCTTCGAAGCCATGCCCACTCTACAGTTGTGGATTTGGCTGTTCTTGAGTAGATGAGGAAATGAGTTTGAGTTGACTCAGTTTGAATATCGTAGTTTACACACAGAGTCAGTTTTTTTTAATCCGCACATGAAAAAATGCAGTCGGGAGAGAGGAGAGGCGCTTGTGACTGGGCTCAGGTTCAGCGTGTAAAGGCGTGCGGTGTGATCGGTTCAGGCCCAGCTCAAGGTCTGCAGGCGTAGGCGTGGGTTGAGGCAAGGCAAGGCGTAGGTTCTCTGTGTGAACTAAGCGTAAAGGTTGAAGACTGAAGGCAACCAGAATTTTGCCATGAGCGCTCCTACTGTAGGCTTTGCAACGGCCAAGTCAATATCATCTTTCAAAGTGCTATATAAAGATTAGTATTCAATAACAGCTCTTCACACACTGCTAGAGCTGGGAATTCTTAGTTCTCCAATCTGAAGCATGTCATATGTGAGTGTTAAAACGTGTCCAGTTTCCTACATGTTCTGAGGAAGTCTTTTCCCCTTATGAAGTGGCATTGACTCTGCTTATTAATGAGACTGTGGTTGTCTTACAGAGAGCTCAATAACATGGGGATCTGGTATCGCATGGGGAACGTCCCCCGGACCCAGGACTCCACGCACACCCCGACCACCAACAACATCCAGAACGTCAACTCGGCCCAGCCGCCAACCCCAACCGCTCCTATGCCCAAGTATGCTCACTAAAACCAACCGCTCCTATGCCCAAGTATGCTCACTAAGACCAACCGCTCCTATGCCCAATTATGCTCACTAAAACCGTGTGTGGGTGTGGGTGGGGCTCAACACTAACTTAAAAGGTGGTTGCCAGGCTGGCAACCAGGTATCAGCTTTCGGTTGCCGAAACTGAAAATATGGTTGCCGTCGGTTAATTTGAAAACGCAAATAAAATAAATGGGAAGAACAAGTGGGAACCCTGGGTTTGCCAATCTGTTTATTTCGGATCATCCCTATACTGTGCTTTTCCTGGCTAAAGTCAAGTTGTCTTCCTCTGTGCTGGCTTCAGTACAGTCCTAGACTGTGCTTTTCCTGGCTAAAGTCAAGTTGTCTTCCTCTGTGCTGGCTTCAGTACAGTCCTAGACTGTGCTTTTCCTGGCTAAAGTCAAGTTGTCTTCCTCTGTGCTGGCTTCAGTACAGTCCTGGACTGTGCTTTTCCTGGCTAAAGTCAAGTTGTCTTCCTCTGTGCTGGCTTCAGTACAGTCCGAGCAAACTAGTCCAGGATGGTCCATGTTCAAGCTGTTCCGTATAACAAGTTGGTGGGAAGTAGAGACAAAAAACCTGCTTTCTCATATGGCACGACAGGAAATGCATATTTACTGAAGCCTTTAGCGTTGTGGTGGAAGTGAGGCCAAGGCTGACATCTTCAGAGGAAGCTTACCGGGCCCAACAGCTGTTTCCTCTTCTGCAGTCTCTGTCCCAGCGCTCCCCTGACCTGAGAACTCGCAGCATGATTTTGTGCCATGTCTGATTTGCGTTGATGTACACTTGAGTATCTCATACAAAAAAGCTTAGTGTATATTTTATATGCAGTATGTGTTCTAGGGCTGCTCGATTATGGCAAAAATCATAATCACTATTATGTTGACTGATATCGAGATCACGATTATTGAACGCGATTACTCATTGACTTTAGCAACATCATGCATTTATTGAACTTGAAAAAACTTGTCTTTCTAATACTGGATTTCTTTGAACTGAAAAACAAAGAAATAAACGAAAATAAAAGTCACAAAAATAGACAAATAAATAGGCTAACTAAAATAAATAATATATTAAAAAATCTTTTTTTTTATCTTGTTTTCATAATTGTGGGAAGGCAAAATTGTAATTAATTGAAATTAAAAGATTAATTGGACAGCCCTAATGTGTTCCATTTAGCTCGACACAAATCCTTATCTGAGAGTAGGTTTGCGAAAGAGAGCATTGCTCTCAGTGAGTATAAATAAAGAAAAAACATTGCATGGATGCATAACTGGGACGTATCCTCGGTGATGTACCCTGGGGTCATAGGATGTTTCGGGTCTCGCAACATCATACACCCTCGCCCAGGTGACCCAGCCGGGGCTGGCCAAGCCCCAACTTACGTCCCAGTAGCTACCCACGGTCAATAAAGGTAAAAGAAAAAGAAAAAAGGGGGGAATTATCAACAAAACTGCTCCCACTCCCACTGTTAAACCAGATGTGTGGTTTTCCTTCTGTCCCCAGGCATATATCCATGACCCTCCCAGCCAGTTTCAAGAAGAACGCTACCAGACCAGACTACGAGCACCAGAACTCCAACCTATATGCCATCTCAGGTCACTTTTCCAATGCTCCACCCAAACACACCTGTCACACTGTGCTGATGTAGTGTCACCGTGACGACGCTGCAGGGCTGTGTGGTGCCCACAGAGGCAGATTTACTAAAGGTTTCCACCAGACTGCAAATCACATCACGGGCACCTAAAGCATGTTTCCTGATCTGCCAAGACAGCCACAGGCTGTGATTGATTGAGAACTTTATTCATTTATCCCTGTAGGGAAATGAGAATAAAAGTAGAAGACGTATAGTAAAAAAAAAAACGTTTTAAGTAATAGGGTAATAGTTAATAGGTAATAGTTTATCATAAGTAATACGTTAATATGTAATAGGTAATAGTTTAAAATAATGATGATGATAATAATAATTATAATAGTCCATGCGCAAAGTGCAGAGTCCCTGCAGTGTAAAAATGCATAAAGTCAGTTCTAATCAGTTCTAGTAGATGAGCAGATCTGCGACAGTTAAGGTCCTTACACACCGAGCACATTTTTTTCGTGCGATTAATTTGCACGTCAATAATATTTTCCGAACCTATATCAGTCAATGCAACCGTGCATACCAACGGCGAAGTTTCACCCAGTGTTTTTGCGGTGTTTATTTTTTCGAACCACGGTCGATTTTTCAGAAATTCGCTTCCGACGTGTACACATCTGTGGCTGTGATTGACAGGTGGGTCAAAACTCGCATCGCAATTTCGTGCCGTATATTCGCATCGCTCTTGATGTGTAAGGACCTTTACCTAGGTCCGCCCCGCTTGGTCATAGTGCCTGCTGGCTGCTGGCACACACATTTGCACTTGAAATCCTGGGCTGATCTGGATGCACCATTTTTGCAGTTTGGTATAATTGTAATATGCGTTTGTGGGTTCCAAGACTGAAACGCAAAAATAATGAGCAGCGGACATCATTTATCGAGAGCCGGTGGCCTTTTCTCATCTGTTGATTGCGCTTGGAATGTGCCTGGGATTGTAGCTGGGTATAGACCTTATTCACTAACCCTGGACGGCGCCATATTGTTGACATGCTGTCCTGCGCGCACACAGCGCTGCAGCTGACAACTAGTAACAGCCTTATTGTCATTTCTGTTCCGTTACAAAAAATAGCGATGGTAATGACAGCAATAAAAACCCCAGAGTTGTTATTTGTATGCTGCCGACGGCAGCCGTTAATGCCTGTAATAAATAAACAAAAGAACGAGGTGAACAGACTTTGCTGTGAGGATCTGTCAGAATGTTTCACCTGTCTCTCCTAACTATCCACACACCTCTCCTGTGCTGCTGACGTATCCTCCGTCTCGCTCCCTTCACGTCTGTGGACGGTAGAGATAGAAACAAACCACGGGGACTTTATTGCTGTCATTACTACAGCCATGCCTAACGCAGGTCACCATCCAAACACAATTGGAACGATACCGGTAACGCTAACAGCGGCTAGCTTCCTATAAACGCTGCTCTGCATAGGCTGTCACTTGAGAGCTGCTGCGTTATGTCGACAATATGGCGGTGGTGGGCGTGCCCGTACATGAGTGACGTCAATCGAATAAGGTCCATAGTTGGCATGAGCAGCGATAGACACTACGGCTGAACAGACAAAGTACGGAACACTGTTGGTAGTGATCTCTGGGAGAAACAAAAACAGCGCAGCAATGAGTGCTTGGCACCAAAGGTAACAGAGAGGATGTTGTGGATTACCACTTTAGTTTGTAATGAATCTTGCACCCTGTAAAAACAGAAGTGTTCCAGGAACTCCAAACACAATATGTCGCTTTATTACGTTAGAGTTCTTTCATCACACATCCTTTTATTTGCAAGCACTCATACAGACATTTGCACCAACCTCAGCAGAGGGCCGAGAGAAAAACATAATAAAAAAAAAAAAAAAACTGATAAAGGCCATTTTAGTAGCTCCAACTACCTTTTAATTTACCCTTACTTGCCACAAATGCCAGCCAGCCTTTGCGCACACATGGCCATGAGGTTCTGAAAGATGATGCAAGAGTTTAGCAGAGGCTTTGAACCAAAATTTCTTAACCACATCTGCAATTTAGCAGTGAGTTTTGAAATGAGATAAGATAACCAAGAGGAAGTATTCTGTGACGTGGATTGGATCAAATTGAATCCATATGAATTCACTCACAAATTTAAAAAAAAAAAACTTTTTGGATCTTATATTTGACCTTGTAACAATTGTCTTTTAATATTTATTGAATGTTTTTCCCCCTTCATTTCTTGGCCAGATCTATTTTGTCCAATTGTTTTTGTTTTACGCTCTCTTTCAGCGATGGACGGAGTGCCCTTCATGATCTCTGAGAAGTTTGCCTGTGCCTCTGATGTAAGTTGCCTGTGTTGACTTGTTTCACTGCATGCTGCCAACATTGACCTGGTAGTAAAGACAATGAGATGATGATAATAATAATAATGATAATAATAATGATAAGACAAGAATCATTCACAGGTTCCTTCAGCAGCCAAGGTGTCTCTTCCTATGCTCTGACCCTCTTGACTCCTCAGAAATGGTGCAGGAAATAAATATATAAACATTACACTTTTTAATTTGGCAACTTAGTTGCTAAGCCACTTCTCTTTTTTCATTACTAGGTGGTAGGGCCTGCTGGGCAATATATCAATATTATATGGATAACGTGATGTGATATGAGACTAGGAAATGGTCTTAGATATTGGATATGGTAATATGGCGATATGGCATAAGTATTGTATTTTTCCTGGTTTTAAAGGCTGCATTACAATAAAGGGATGTCATTTTCTGAAGTTACCAGACTGTTCTAGCTGTTCTATTATTTGCCTTTACCCACTTAGTCATTATATCCATTATCCACATTACTGATGATTATTTACCAAAAAATCTCATTGTGTAAATATATTGTGAAAGCACCAATGGTCATCCCCGTAATATTGTCACAACATGGACATCAAGGTAAAATAGTGAGATATATATTGTGTGTGTACCATTCATCCTAAAAAAAATCCTAAAGGTTTTTGCCCCATATCGTCCAGCCCGAGTAGGTGCTATTTGGATGGTGTGTAAAGATTCTGTAGCAGTAATGTGGAGGAAAGGACAGACTTGTGTAGAATAGACTGCAGAATGAATGAAACGTGCTGATCAGCTAACAATGCCCAATGCTCTCCAGCTTCAGCAGGTGGATCTGATGGGCATCACCATCAAGTCCCTGGCTGAGATTGAGAAAGAGGTGAGTCGAGACGTACAGTGCACAGCCTTTACCTGGTGTTGTCCAAGGTCTCCAAGTAGCACTCTACTTAGCTCCTTCAAAAGAGGTGTTTGAAAAGGCACATGCTGCTATAGTTAAGGGAATTCCATTTCTGAGAAGAGAAAATGTAAGATCCTGTATTGGCTCAAAAAGTTCCATTTTACTTCATGGCCAAAACAAGGGTCCCTGTAGTCCCACTCTTTGTCCACCAGAGGTCAGTACAGTCCTTATTTTGAGCAGCCGTTCTTGTACATGACTGACAAATTGCAACTTCTGTTGATGAATAGCTGATATTTGCTTCAGTGTAGAGTTGCATGGATTATGCCAAGCCATATAAGGGTTTGATCAAAACAGCTGTGTGAATAGCTGCTGAGAAAAAAAAATCCATCTTGTTCAGAGACCTTCTAGATTGTGTGATTTCACTAGGCTTTCATTGACTAGAAGTTAGCCCAAGGAGAGAATGCAGTGCATATACTTGGTCATAGCTTTCACTCTCTCCTGTTATCTCCCCAACTATATTATACTATACTTGCGCTGTTCGCGTCAGCTGCGTCGAGTCACATTTTCGAGGAGCTGCACGCAGGCTGCGCCGGCAAGCTCGCCGGCCGCGGCGCATTCGGTGAGGGGTTTGACGCGGAAGTATGTCAAGGCCTTTAGGCAAGCATCCCATTTCCATACTGAGCAATAGCACTGAAGTAAATAGTTTTCTTTTTAGCTGCTCATAATCTAACCATGATGAGCTAATGAGCTAATATATTTTGAGCCGATGTCATACTGGCAAGCATATAGGTGGTTAAAGGGATGGGTAGAGTAGAATAGGTCAATAGAGACCTCCTTTAGCTATAAAGAGGTCTAGTATAAGCCAGTTAAAAACTGTATGCAATGAAAACAGCCTACTACTTTGAGCTCGGTACACAGCCAGCATCCAGGTACACAGTATCCACTGTTAGCCAGGTCAGATAACGTTATCGTCGACAATGACGAGCACTTTCTTGTAAAACATACCTGGACTCCAACAAAGAAAGCTTCAGATGGTTTTCTCTCCTCCGACGCAGCGCGAGCCATTTACGTCTATAACACCCGCAAACGTTAACGTAATTCCCTGGAATGCGAGACTTAACGAGCCAGTTACATGGCATTGCATTCTTAGACATTGCCGTTTGCTTTTATTTGGTATATTACATACAATTGCTAAATTATTAGTTAATTCAGAGTTAGATTATATTGGAGCAGCCAGCCATTTTTTTTTTTGCCGGAAGTCGTCACACGACCACACAACCGGGTCAAATGGGCGTGGCTACATAAGGTGAATAGTATGATAGTATGTGACCAGGGGTGTAAAGTGGGGGTGGGGGGGGGGCATTGTGGGTGTTTCCTCAGATTGATTTCAGCCTATATCATTTCTAAAAGTAGATATTAATGATCAAACATTTCCATTTATGTAGCCTACAGTATTTATGTTTTTGTTTCAACTACAAACATAAATGTCAACTTGAAACTGTTTCAACTACCACACACAGCCTATAATATTATAGCCTATGTTTATATAAAAAAAAATAAGAATAAAAAAAATCGATCTCTGGACATATGAATCGATATCAAAGGATTAAAATAAAAATCGATTCAAAATCGGAGAATCGATTTTTTTAACCCAGCCCTATCCAGGACGACATTTTGCCATGACACGCACACGCGGACACACACACACACACACAGACTCAGCTGCTGCGGCTGGTAATGAAAGATTCCTGTAAATGAGCTTCTTGTGAGTCCATGTTACTTGTTTACGAGCAGTGGTTGGCTTGTAACTGGGCAGTGTGAACGTAAACGAACCAATTACAAAATGACAAAGTCAACTTTTCCACTATGGTTAGACCCAATTAAATGGTTGCAGGTGTTATCACACCACTAGGGGTGGTGGGGAAAAGGGGACAAATGTATTCTTAGATGCAACGTGATGCGGACGTGTGCGATTCTGAATGTATTCACAAATGTTTAAAAAAAAGTTTAGAAAAGATTTTTATAACGTGACGTTGACGGAACAAAAACAGCGGAACTCAACTGCGAGGGCAGTGCAGCACCCGGACAGTCTACAGCACCCACATGCTGCAGTTATCAGGGCTTAAAATTCACTTTGCAAACTGGGGGGGGGGGGGGATTATTCCCCCCTTATGTTCTTCAGATAGGGGGGATTTATAGATTTTGGGGGGGATCTATAGAATTTGCGAGGGATTTTTTCAGCCGATACTATAACCGACAAATATCTGCTTCTCCTGTCTGATAAGCGATCTTTTCACATTTTTGTATTTAAAAAAGGAAGTTCTTAACCTGTAGTTTATGCACACCTGAGTCTAAATTACTATGGCTTTTGTCATTGTGTTTTATTTGCAGACTAGGAGCCATACGCTTTTGGTTCTATCAAAGCCTTTATTTTTTTGTATTGAGTGATACACTAATAAAACACTCATCATATTATATCAGAAGTGTTCTTTGTTTTGTGTTCACAGTTAGATTTGGTTAGGTCAGAGCTATGGAATATTAAATAATCCATCTCACTACATCTGCCTTTCTTACTGTCATGTTGCTGGCAAAGCTCGCATTATCTGTCTGTTTCCACCTGATTAAAGAAACCACATTATGTGATGTTGACTGATGTTTTTATGTATTACATCAAATATGACATGTTTTCTTTAATCAGGTGGAAGCATTTTTCAATCAAAGATGAAACGACACAGATATTAGCGATATGGTTTATAGAGGGACAAACCTAGCCTGGGTGAACCCAGCCGCCACGTAACCTGCTCTCAGAGTTCTCAGTCACTACCTTGTGACTGTAAGCAGGGTAAGCCTGAGAGCAGGTCACTGGGGGCTGGGTTTACCCAGGCTAGGACAAACCTACCCTCAATTTCAGCTCTGGTTAGCCACCGTAACGTTAGCCGGCTGTTTTTGGAGCCACTGACCGACACAAAACCTGGACGTTTCATTTCGGGTAAAACATGAGGGTTTTTTATATGGATTACACCATCTCTGGGAGTATGAAGTGCTTTGAATGCGTGGATATTTGGTCAGAACAAGCCGTTTGCTGCTTGCTACACCGCTGCCTGAGGTAACGTTCAGCCAACAGTCCGCCCTCTAATGTGTCCGACCAGTCGTCCGTATTCAGCAATGTTCGTTCCGCTCTGTCGGCTTAACGTTATAGACGTCGGCGCGCAAACAATTGCGGGACTTCTCCCGCATTATAAATGACAAATCTGCGGGAATTGGCAAAAATATGTGCGATTCTCGCAATCCTGCGCCAAATTTGAAGCCCTGAGTTTTCTTGTCAATATATATATCCATGTATCTTGTAGTTCATCTTCAAAGAAAGCAGTGTTGCAAGCATTTTTTTGTTCAAGACTCAATAATTACCTGTGCGAGACGAGATGAACGTTAGTTGTGAACTTTCTACGTCACTCAGAGACTAGCGCTGCTGCGATGATATAGATACTAGGGATGGGCATTTCTAGCAAAAACACTATTCGAAATTCGCTGGCCAAAGTCGACTTTTAATCGAAATTCGGGAAAAAAAAGAAAAAAAAATGTATATATATATATATATTATTTTTTTTGAGTGAAATGTTGCATTGTCTCCCCTGATTCTAAGTATAGTCGAATCGCTTGGTTTGAGCAAGTAAAACAATTTTTATAAGCATTTTAAGCAAGGTTTATGGAAAAATGAATGGCGGATGAAATCCCATGAGGTTGCTTATAAAAATTGTTTTACTTGTTTAAACCAAGCGATTCGACTATACTTAGAATCAGGGGAGACAATGCAACATTTCACTCACCGTCTGTCTCACTGTGCTGTCTGTCTCACTGTGCTGTCCCTCTCTGTCTCTCTCAGTACGACTACAGTTTCCGCACGGAGCACAGTGCAGCCGCCCGCCTCCCGCCCAGTCCCACACGGACCTCCCTGAGCTCCGAGGCCTGAGAACCACCCTCCCGCCACGCCTCTCTGTGGCCACAGCAGCAGGAAGAGAGAAACCTGTCCCACTACTGAGAACACACAGACTGGCAGAACGAGGGGAAGAACAATATCCTGGATCCTTTCGGTCAGAAACAAAGTTCTACGTGATCCACACCGCACTGTGAAGAGAGGCGACCAACACAAAAGGGAACAGTTACAATGACCCATGCAGAACGTGTCCGGCCTGGTGGTGGTCACCATGTGCAACACTAAACTTGAACTTTAAGCCATTTCAAAATGAGATGGGGTGTCCCATTTTTGGACAAGGCGATGGAAAGGAATCTCACCCACTCACTCCATAAGCCACTCTGATACAAAAGACATTTCTCTCCTTTTCTTAGAGCCCCTACGAGACACTTTTCACTGGCTATGAAACAGGATCAATGTAATACTGTTGCCTCTATATGACCTACATGAGCAAATTAGAGCATCGGTGAGAAGATTGCTTATTTCTATATACTGTGCTCGTGTTGGGACAGCGGGAGGAGGCTTTGTGTTCAGGCTCCCAGGAGCTTTACGACACCAAGCGGCGGTGCTCACGGGAAATGTGGTCTTCATTCCCGGAAAACACTACCGCTTTTGTCCACCGGGGCTGCTAAAATCAACCCAAATTGAAAGTTCCTTGTAGCTGCTTTAAAGGATTGGGGAAGTCTCGTTTCTCCCTTGTGCTGCACATGAATACGCCCCATCTGAAGGAACTGTGATCAAAATAAAAAAATAAAGATTTCTGGGCGAGGAAGAACGCTGGTTATGCCCTTGGTCTTGAGAAATGGACTGTTTGAGGATCTGAGAGCAGCGGCCATTTTTTGCCTTCCTTGCTAATGAGGGTGTTACTGAACTAAGTATGCTAAAGCAAGGCAGCAGGAGAGGGGAAAGGGAACCAACACATTGTTCGGCATTTTGTCTTCAAGCGTTCACTGAGCTTCTGATTCCTATTGTTCTCTAGATATCTTTGTAGGGTAACTCTTTTAGTTTCCGGGTACACAATTGCTAGCCTGGTAAACCAGCCGGTCACGTGACCTCACATTAGCCTGGTAAACCAGCCGGTCACGTGACCTCACATTAGCCGGGTAAACCAGCCAGTCACATGACCTCACGTTTCATTTCCTTCTACCAGACCGTCTGGCCTCCAGCTTTCACCCAGTGTTTACAGTGGGCGGGAGTTGGGCGGGTGTACTTGCTTTGAAAGACAACTCCTTCAGCCAATCAGCGTTGGGTCCAGTTCCATCCAAATCCACTCAGGAGAACAGCAAAAACATATTTTCCGCCGAGAAACTCCGCTGTTGCATACTCCTGTACTGGCTTAATTGTTGTTATTGAGTCTATTTCTGCAATAACTGCACTTCAATCATGAGAGACTTGTAAGACATTTTAACAATCTTTATTGAATCAGAATAGACAGTTTGAGTATGGCGTATGACTCCATGATGTGACGCTCCTCTTGCTATGAGAGAGGGGGGCGTCAGTGCTGTATGAGATAGAAAATCTCCCCTAAGGGGATTTGTTTCCAACGGGAGTCATGACATTGGTGGTGATCTGGGGAGGTGGTGGGGTGAAGCTTTTGCTCTGGAGATGCTGGATGAATGCGGGATGCTGGCACGAGGTGAGTGATGACTGCACAAGTGTGATTTAAGCTGTGGTGATGGGGGCTTTATACAGTACCAGGAGAAGGGCATTTATGATGTCATAACTGACGTCATTTGGGCAACTGACGTCACCCTGCAAAGGTGACGTCATAGAGAAGGTGACGTCGGAGATGGTGACATCATTTAGTGACGTCATTTGGGCTGAGGGGTATGACAGCATGGGGTGTCTACCTTTGCCTTTTGGTCTTCCATGATTGAAATTCAGTCTAAGACTACACTTCAATCATGAGAGACATTTTAACAATCTTTATTGAATCAGAATAGACAGTTTGAGTATGGCGTATGACTCCATGATGTGACGCTCCTCTTGCTATGAGAGAGGGGGGCGTCAGTGCTGTATGAGATAGAAAATCCCCCAAAGGAATTTAAAGTTTTAGGAACTGGGAGAGTGAAAACAGGGGGGGTCATGGAGCTCGCCTGGGGTATGCTTTAGTCAGGCCATGGGCTGACGGGGAGATTTATGCATGCCGGGAGATGAGGGGCTGACTGGGGTTTTTAGGCAATGGCAGGGATGCATGGGAGTGGACGTGGATAGCCCGGGCATGGGCGCATTTAATGAGAAATGGGAGAGTTTGATCACCACCAACGAAGTGCTTGCTAACTCTTTATGGAAGGAGGGATCTTTGGGCTGATAGTATGGTGTCTTGCTCTGGTTGGATGTAGGATGCATAGGCTGATGAGGACCAGCGACCCAGTTGTTGAAGGGAGACGGAGGATACCCCCTGCATGGCTGCTGATGTGGCTGCCCCGATCCTGAAGGAGTGGCTGGAATAGTTCTCTGCAGGGATGTTTGCATTTCTGGAGTGTTGTCTTGAAGTGATGGATGAACCAGGATCTCTTCATGTGATGATGGGGAGAAATGAGGAAAAGGGGGGCCAAGGCACTATCGGGTACATTTCACATAATGCGGAGGACTGATCCGAGCCGGCAAACTGCTGCGGCCAAGTGCCAGCGAACCAGTGGCCTTGGTAGACCCCCCCAAAACCCACAGATGGGGCTGCATCTGTGAAAAGTTTTAAGTCGTCGGCAGACGAGACGATTTCGTCATAGAAAAATGAGATTCCGTTCCAATTTTCTAACAGGTGGGCCCAGAATTTGAGATCGGATTGGTATCCCTCATTTGAGGGTAACTGAGTCAAGGAGGCTGGGGACTGAAGATGCTAAATCAAGCAGCCTGGAAATGAATGACCTCCCTTGGGGAATGAGAGAGAGAGAGAGAGATACACTTTATTGTCACTACATGGTACAAGTATCACGAGCAAAATTCTGCTTGGTTCCCTCTCAGAGTCGGAGAGCAAAACCGGGACGCCATAGAACAGCGTCAGCAATTTGGATTGGACAAAGCATTTAAATGAAATAACTCAGAAATCACATTATTACTAATTTGAAGAGTAATAAAGGCACACTTCAATATTATACAATACAAATACATTTGTTGTAAATGTACAGGATTACCAGCAAAGACAACCCACACCACGACCCCAAGGAGGCTGCCATTTCAGCGGCAGCTTGGTTCGTGGGAGGGAAGGGGGGGGGGGGGGGGGGGGGTTGCGAAAGCGGGGGGAAGTTGCTGAAGGCGGGGGGGGGGGGTTTGGGGGAGTGCGTGCGTGACCATGTGTGTTGGCCTATGAGTCCTTAGGGTCCATGAGTGTGTGTGTGTAGGTCTGAGCCCCCTCCGGCTGAACACAGCGTTGCTATGGCGATGGCCTCGGTCTATTCAGTCCAAAGTTCAGGCATCAGATGTCAGGGCGGGGGGGTGAATGTTGGAGACGCAGGTTGCACTCGAGGCTTCTGGAGAGTTTTGCTGCTAGTGTCCTTTACGGCTATAGCAGGTGGGGGGGCCAGATTAAATCACTTATTTGGGTTTTCCCCGTTGGGTGTAGCGATCAACAACATTCCTCACACAAGTCAGTCCTGGTCCTCAGTTTTAAACACTTCGGCGCAGCGGCAGTGATATCTCCAAGAAGTAATCAATTTTTCCGATTCAGATCAGAAATCGCATCAGTCCAAGTACTCACTGCCCCGCTCATCTCGTTTATCGTGACGTGCAGCCTAGGGTCAATGACGCGTGATTTCTAACCCCACATAGGATAGGCAATAACCACGCCCTGTGCCCGCCTACGCAGCAGTCAAGCGCCGGGATTGGCCGGAGCAAGTCTTTTGTGTTCTTTTGACAGATGGAATCTCCCACACCACAAACACTGACGGGCACGCAGCCCAGCGATTTCATGAACCAACTGAATAACTCTTGAGAACGGACAGCGATTTCAGCGGACATTGAGAGCGGACATTGAAATGAATTATGGTCGCATAATAATTGTAATCTACACAATGTACACAATCTACAAAAACATGCATGTGTTCACGTTCACGTATCGTTCATTTCCTCATATAATATAATGTATCATATCGTTAATTTCAAGCTCAATTCTTACCCAGAGAAAAGGTATAGTATAAACGGTGTTGTGTTCACAGCTCATATAATATGTATCATATCGTTAATTTCCTCATAATATAATGTATCATATCGTTAATGTCAAGCTCAATTCTTACCCAGAGAAAAGGTATAGCACTGTATAAATGTAACAAGCAATAGTTTTTTAAACATCTTTATTTTAAAAGATGAATAAACCCAGGTGCTTTAGTCCCAAGCTTCAACAAGCAGACTTTTTATCTAAAAAATCAAATACAATAATAAAATACAGTCCAGTTTTTTCTTCTACATTTTTCCCAAGTCCAGCTGGGAATCCCTCTTCCAGTCCCAACAAAAAAACTACAAAAATAATCATATAAAACAATATAAAACCATAGATAAAGTTGTACACACCACAACCAACCAACCAATAGCAATAAAGTAAAACACCAATAGCCTATACAAAACATGCAATAAAACCATAGATAAAAAGTTGAACACACCACAACCAATAAAGCTATAATTAAAATAAATTATATGCAAACATGCATCATAAAACCTAGATAAAGTTAAAAACACAATCAATAAAACCAAAAGTATAATAAATAAATAATAATAATAAATAATAAAACTGTTGGGAATGGGAATGGAATAGACCAGTGTCTCTGGAATGGACAGGTCACAGCATCCATCTCTGCTGAGAGGGGAGAGGTAAATAGTGAGGAAATAGTCTCAGTGGATAAATGGAAACATTTTACATTTAAAACTATACTTACTGTGTCTTATCAGTGATGGAGGCACATCCGAAGAGTGGCCCTGAAGTTAACGTGGTCAGCTGTCTCACTAAGGGTGTCGTAACAGCACACATGGTATGAATAGCCGTCTGGCATAGAGGCCTATCAAACACAAGAGTAAAAAAAAAAGTAATTTTTTTTACATACCTATAGCCTATAATATAGCTACCATTAGCCTTTTCCACTTCACACCCAATTGACCCATTTTGTGTCTAAGATGCAAGCAAAACTAAAATGGCAAAAATGAAAATGGCTAATTTGTCTATTTAAAGCAGAAGTTTACTATGGTATTTATATATATTATATATATATTATATTTATTTATAAATGTTTTTTATTTTATTTTATTTACTATTCAAAACAGACCTTCAAAACAGGAAACCCAGAGATATTACTCTTGGGGTTGATGCAGGTTGATGGGATTTTCTCACATGGCTTTCTGAGGAGAAAGATAATTATTGCCTCAAATATCAGATTAAGACGAGATGAAAAAAGTTGTGCTATAAGAACAATCTAAAAAAGTTGTGCTATAAGAACAATCTAACTGTGTTAGTTTTGCTAAGAAGTTTTGATGGAGAAAAATTAGTTAAAACATTGTTAATTTACCCTTTTACCGAAATCATGTTGTAGCAGCACGCTGAGCTGCATGCAGCCTTGTCAGTCTGCTTGTCAAAGCAGACCTTCAAAACAGGAAACCCAGAGATATTACTCTTGGGGTTGATGCAGGTTGATGGGATTTTCTCACATGGCTTTCTGAGGAGAAAGATAATTATTGCCTCAAATCAGATTAAGACGAGATGAAAAAAGTTGTGCTATAAGAACAATCTAAAAAAGTTGTGCTATAAGAACAATCTAACTGTGTTAGTTTTGCTAAGAAGTTTTGATGGAGAAAAATTTGTTAAAACATTGTTAATTTACCCTTTTACCGAAATCATGTTGTAGCAGCACGCTGAGCTGCATGCAGCCTTGTCAGTCTGCTTGTCGCACCAGGAGCTTGTCAAGTAATCATCGTCCCATTGGCTCACGTGAGCGGCCAATCCCGGCGCTTGACTGCTGCGTAGGCGGGCACAGGGCGTGGTTATTGCCTATCCTATGTGGGGTTAGAAATCACGCGTCAATGACTGCTGTCTTCCCGTATCCCGCGGCAAAGGTCCCGTCTGGGCGGAGAACCCTGAACGCAACAAAGAACTCGGTTGGTGATAGCTCTCTGGCGAGACGGGGGTCGGAATATTTTAGGACGGCCGATAGTGTCCTTGATGGCTATAGCAGGTGGGGGGGGGGGGGCAGATTAAATCAGTTGTTTTGGTTTTCCCCTGTGGGTGCAGCGATCAACAACATTCCTCACACGAGTCAGTCCAGGTCCTCAGTTTTAAACACTTCGGCGCAGCGGCAGTGATATCTCCCAGAAGTAATCCATTTTTACGATTCAGATCAGAAATCGCAACAGTCCAAGTACTCACTGCCCCGCTCATCTCGTGTATCGTGACGTGCAGCCTAGGGTCAATGACTGCTGTCTTCATGACAGCATGGGGTGTCTACCTATGCCTTTTGGTCTTCCATGATTGAAATTCAGTCTAAGACTACACTTTATGGCTGTTTGAACTCGACTAACGTACTGCTCGAGGCGGACAGCCACGGAGGCAGCCATTACTGTTTTGCCAGTGGTGTTCCTGATTGGCCGGTTACAATGCAACTACGAGGCGGGTCGCTGATTGGCTAGAGCACTTTGTAATTTCTGAAAACATCCTCCCAGGGCTGGAGTCAATGACATGAAAGGTGAGTTCACGTGACCGGCTGGTTTACCAGGCTGCACAATTGCCTCATAATGAACTAGAAAGGAACTGTTCATTTCTTAGGAGGTTTCCAGGAAAGAATCTATTAATCTACTAATTATAGGGAAAAATTGAGGTAGAGAGATTGAGGTAAGTTCCTCCGATTTCTGTTGTCGTCTTTCTAGGAAATTATTAGGAAATTGTGGACCCAGAAAATAAAGCATGACCCATTGTAGTACAGTGTTAGGAGTTGTTTTTAGTCGGTCATTTCAGTTGGCTTGTTGTTTACTCTTCTGTTAACCACTCCATCACGTCTCTGTGAATGAGCCAGCACTTTGGATCAAAAAAGCGGAACCACTAGTACTGTTCAAAGTTGGCTGAGATTGCTGGACTGCTATACTGTATATCTCACAACCATGGCTATGGATATTATTTTTGGCATGTTTTACATTGTTACAGTTTGTGTCGTAGCTGTTTATTTTATCATCTTTCTTTCCGTTTTTACCCAAAACATTGTGTATCACTTTGCCACACTGTTTCTTTCTATATTGCAAGTTAGCCCTGACTTGATCAGATAATGTATCTAACTAAGCAACATGTTTAACGAACAAAAAATAGGTAATGTTACAAATAACATTGTTATGTTATAAATGTGAACACATTTTGGTTTAAGGACTATTGCTTTTTATTTGAATTTTATTGGTTACATGCAAAATAACTTTCTACCCACTGTGCATCTTTACAGCGCCTTCACAATGGAGCTCCGTTTCCGCTGGTTTCCCTCTTAGGTTTCAACGTTTCCTTTCACTATAAACCGTTTCCTCCCCAATTGTACTTGGCCAATTCCCCCTGCTATGCCGGTCGTTGCTCCACCCCCTCTGCCGATCTGGGGAGAGTTGTGGACTAGCACCTACCTCCGATACATGTGCAGTCACCAGCCGCTTCTTATCACCTGACAGCAAGGAGTTTCACCGGCAGGACGTAGCGCATGGGAGGATCATGTTATTGCCCCCAGTTCCCCTCCCCCTCGAACAGGCACCCCGACCAGAGGAGGCGCTAGCGCAGCGACCAGGACTCGTACCCCACTGGCTTCCCACCCGCAGACACGGCCAATTGTGCCTCTAGGAACGTCTGACCAAGCCGGAAGTGCCGCTGCCCGGGATTTGAACCCGGTTCTCCGCCGTGATAGGAGAGTGTTTTTACCTCTACACTACCCAGACACCCTGACTGCCCATATATATCTATGTATTATATATATGTATATATATATACTGTATATATATATATACACACACACACATATTTTTTTGCATCAACTCAAGTGAAAATATCCCGTTTTACAATTTTGTTTCTGCATCATTATCAACTCTCAAACGCATGGATTAACCACTTGTACCCTGTTTTCGTTTTGCCTAATTTATTTAATCATTTCAGTATTGTGAATGTTTGGTTTCTATCGTGATTCAGAAATTGAAAATGATTGTCAAATGTAACATTTAAATGATTTGTCAATATCTGCTGACAATAGATATTTGTTACATATTTAATGGGGTGAAAAGATCAAATGGATTGCTCTCATGCCAGTGTATGCTCAGTCTGGTTGTAAGGTCAGTGTATCTGCCTGCATCATTTCTCAATGTGGTGTTTACTTCCATCCAGTTCTGCTGAAATATTTTATTCCTAACTAATATGGTTTATGTCTATTAACAACAAATAACAATCCACACTGCTTTGGTTGTGTCTGTTTTTTTTTTTTTTTTTTGCATTTAAGACAATGGTTCCCAAGTGGGGTCGCCTGTTTCAACGATGGTTTCAACACGACAACCTTTTTGACACCCCACACAACGGAAAACGACCAAAGAGGATTAACAATTTATATTGAGTTCTGAGTTTAGGTCAGAATTCTGAGAATACATTCTGAGTTTCTCAGGCAATTCAGAGGAAAAAAGCCAGAAGACAATTTTGAGAAGAAAGTCAGAATTCTGAGAACAGGGATGCAAACTAGTCACCTTTAGATGACAGTCACCTTGTTCATCCTAAAATAGGAGGATTTCTGAGTGGTTTTATGTCTCCTGGTATCTGTCACTTTTTTCACTAGCCATGATGACTGCATATCCCTATGAGTACAAAGCATACTGTTACCTGCAATTTTAAACAGGATTTCAGACGGACAAGCCCGTCTTTATTGTCACACGAACACACTACAACACATGCATGCGGCCACAACACACACTCATGCTGACGGTGGCCGGTGAAATATGTCCTCTGCATTTGACCCATCCAGGCTTGTCCTTTCCTCCAGGGGGCAGGCCGGGAGCAGTGGTCGCTTTTTCTTTCCAGGCCCGGGGACCATCATCGGACCAACTTCAGATGTTGTCGTCACTGGTCGGATGATGATCTTCTGCATGTTTTTAGTGGGGGGTTATGTACGGAGGAACCCCCTGGGGGGTACGGGGAGAGCATGCAAACTCCACACAGAAAGGCCCTTTCGACGAGATAGCCCACCTGGGCAGTAGGCACTGAAGATATGGGGGGGGGGGGGTCACAACTCCAGCGCCCACAGCGTCCCAGGTGGGAATCGAACCCAGGACCTTCGAGCTGTGAGGCGACAGCGCTTACCGCTGCACCACCGTACCCCGTACCGTATTTCGGTACAACATTGGTAATATCATCAGTGACATCAATGATGTCACATGTAACACGGTCTGGAAACCCACTCAGTCTATTTCGGCACGTAAATAGACTCGGACCCGTACTGCCTTTTTCAGGCTTCCTGTACAGCGCGGATCTTGCGCCCGGGATGTCCACGACCACTTCCGCGCAGCGGTGCCTTTTAAAAACATACATTGCGTCGCTTTTATTTTTAATGCTAAACGTCAAAATTCTTAAATATTCACTGGCGTTCGGGACCGGAACTCTTCTATCTGCCGGTACAACAACAGACTGGCCCTGCGCAGAGGAGGAAGTCCCGGGCGGAAGATTTGCGCTGTACAGGAAGCCTCAAAAAAAGGTACGGCTGTCCCAGAGTCTATTTACGTGCCGGAATAGACTCTTTGAGTGGGTTTCCAGACTGTGTTACATGTGACATAATTGATGTCACTGATGATATTACCGATGTTGTACCGAAATCTTTATGTCCGACGTCCCTAGATTTTTGTGATGTCAAAAGTCGTGTCGTAAGCCATAAAAAGGTTGGGAACCTTTTTTTCTAAGGTTGGAAACCCCTGATGATCTTGTGTTAGGAATTGTTGGTGGTTCTCAACATGGGGTCCGGGGACCTAACCCGGCCTGCTGCGAGGCAGCTGGATTCACGAGATCACGATCGCGCAAGAAATCCATCCAGTTGCTCGCCCAAGCTGATTGGTTTTAAGTCTGTCCCAGCGGTGGACCGGACCAATCGGCATCCAGAGGCAGCTACGATTTATGTGCGACGGCGAGAAGCAAGCTTGTGATAGACAAGATGGTTCGTCCAATCACCTGGCAGATATTGTTTTGAACGTGCCTGCCCTCGAAACCGTTTCCTAGATGGTTCTTTGTAACAAATCATCTGGCAGCGTCAGGTTACTGGGGACCACCAGGGGTCCCTGAAGAGGGTTCCAGGAGGTATCCAGCAAATTGATGAATTGTTAAACATCACCGTTACTTCATTTACAAGAAGTTAACACAATTATAGAATGACTGTTTTGATTAGTGTGTGATTAGTGTTTGTTATCTCTACCTACAATACCTATACCTAATCGCCATTTCTTCTCACAGAAATAGATGTTATTCACTGAAGAATGAACAACACCAACGGAAGTCCAAAATGCTTGATAGTCACGTGACTCACGTAGCCATAGTGTGCGTGGGAGAATAGCTCCAAGAAGTACGTTTGACTGCATAAAATAAAGCGGATACCACTAATATACAATTTGATTCTTTAAACGTCTGACCCTTTCAAAGTATATATATATATACACACACACACACATATATATACTGTGTATATATATATAATACTGTATATATTATATGGTAAATGGACTATTTATAGAGCGCATTTTATATAGTCTATCGACTACCCAAAGCGCTTTTACATGAATACCTCACATTCACCCATTCGCACACCGACGGCGTCTGCAGCCATGCAGGGCGCTAACTGCTCGTCGGGAGCAGTGAGGGGTTCAGTGTCTTGCTCAAGGACACTTCGGCACACTGCCGGGAGCAGCCAGCCTCGAACCGGGAACCTTCCGATTCCTAGGCGACAGCTCTACCTCCTGAGCTAATGTATATATATACACAATGTATATATATGTGTGTGTGTGTGTGTGTATATATATATATACATACATATACATATACAGATAAAAAGCATTGAGATATGAATCTCATTTACAATGCTGACCTGGCCAAGAAGGGAGCAAAAATCACATGTCAGGGCATGACAAAACAAAAACAATACATACAACATGGAGAACACTTGAAACAAATTAAAAGTCCGGTATAGAAAAAAAGCACAGGTCCAACGACATAGGGTTCTAAACTCCACATTTCGACAGGAGCGAGGACATCAGTGATCCTTTGTTTGAAACTAGACTAGAAACATCAGACTTCCGACGGATTTGGTTTTGCTGGATTTGTCAAATTGATAATGTATATACTGAGGAAATTCATATAGCCTATAGCCAGGCCCGTAGCTACCATTGAGGACACCGAGGTCATGACCTCAGTATTTTCCACACCAAAAAAAAAAAAAAATTGTTGAAAAATAGCCCCGGTCCCCAGATCTATTCATCTGTCATTGATGTTTTAATGCGACAGTTGATCGGAAATGCAACAATTTGCTTCCTCTCTGTGTGCTATAGAAGGAAGAGAGATAACTCACAACATTCAGATTTTGCATTGAGGCTAGATTGGGGCTAGACTTTGGGGACAGTTCTATTGAAGTGAATGGGTAAGTAACTCCCCTGTAAGTGATGTTTGTGTAGATGGGCCATTGTATTTAATTGAGCAGTATTCTGCCATGTGACCTGTATGCAGAATATAAATTATATTATATGGGGAGACATTTATTTTTTGTATCATTTTAAAGCAACAGCACAGTAAAGAGGATATTAATCTAACAAGATGTCTGTAGTTCTTTATAGATCTAGCCTCTTCATTTTGCTCTCAAAGTGCACCAGATTGAAGCATTTTACTTTAAAATGGACAACATTTTCTATCCGGGGGGGCACAGCCCCCCCTGCGACCCCCACGCCGCCCTAAAATGACCTTGGTATTTCTCAAACCCTGGCTACGGCCCTGCCTATAGCCTATTTGCAAGCCTTCTCATGTCCTCCTCTTCCTTCACTTTACCAGCACTCCAGCTGCACACTGCTACCATCCGGAGCTTCATGCTGGAACCACCAACACCATTTTTACGGCCTGATTTCCCGCATTTAAAACTGCTCGGATGTCAGACAGCCGACATTTGGAAACCAAACACAATAAATTTGTTTTTAAAGAAGTCATGTGTCGACGGCCGGATTCATGTTTTACAGCAGACTTTGACAAAACGATTGATGGTGGTCGTGGTCGCTGTGTGAGGCACGTCCCATTAAAAGCCCTCTTTGTACCTTAACGGTGTTTGATCCTCTGTTAACATGCAAACAGAACTCAGTGTGTGGAGGTTAGGGTTAGGAGTGTGGAGATGGAGATGCTGAGCAGTTTCTGATGTTTAAGAAGATCAAAGAACCTACTTCCTTTGCCTGTTTTACAGGATGTCTATTGGCAAATGAGTTACACTTTGTGGTGTAGAGCCTGTGTTATAGGCATCTGTACAGACTAGTAGGCCTATCCCACTGTGTCACAAGCCAGAGAAGGCCTAGATCTACACCTGATGGAGGCCCATGAAGATGGAACAGTTGATTTTTGGAACATTACATTGTCCCGTGTGCAATTGTGCAATTAATTGTAAGTTTCATCATGTTTAAATTCAAATGTCTAATTATTTAGTCCCCATCAAATCAACAACTTCAGTTCATGTTTATAGTCCCTATATCACACAAGCAGGTCTCAAAGGGTTTTACATAGCATCATCACAGTATACTACATCATATCAACACACAACCTAGGTTACATACATCATATACATTTTACAAACACGGGCAGGACATGCAAACTCCACACAGAAAGGACCGGGAGGAGATTCGAACCGACGACCTTCTTGCCGTGAGGCGACAGTGCTAACCACTGAGCCACCATGCCGCCCGTAAACATGAACATAAACAGTTGGTTGGATACAGATGTTAGTAGTTTCCAAGGGCACAATACCGCAAAAGTACTGTCACAGTGGTCATGGTAATGGTTGGTTTGTTTGCACCAGTAAGTCCAACAAGATGGCAAATGAAAGCTGATAATCCACAGATTGCAATGGTGTTCGTCTGATCACTCTACGACCAGAACTCACTGAACTAGCAGCCAGAGAAAAACACTTACACTTACTGCTGTGGCAGCAGTAACATCGAATACACTGACAGTCCACTTCATTGGCCTATTGGGCTTTGGAGATGGGGCTTGTCTCAGGTCTTCTCTTCCTGCATCAAGTCTCGCCTCAAGCAAATTAAAACTGAGTCCAAGTCATGTGACCTCAGTCCCCACCCAGAGCCCTCCCTCCAGACAGTCATGTGACCTCAGTCCCCACCCAGAGCCCTCCCTCCAGACAGTCATGTGACCTCAGTCCCCACCCAGAGCCCCCCTCCAGACAGTCATGTGACCTCAGTCCCCACCCAGAGCCCCCCTCCAGACAGTCATGTGACCTCAGTCCCCACCCAGAGCCCCCCCAGACAGTCATGTGACCTCAGTCCCCACCAGAGCCCCCCCCCAGACAGTCATGTGACCTCAGTCCCCACCCAGAGCCCCCCCTCCAGACAGTCATGTGACCTCAGTCCCCACCCAGAGCCCCCCCTCCAGACAGTCATGTGACCTCAGTCCCCACCCAGACAGTCATGTGACCTCAGTCCCCACCCAGAGCCCCCCCTCCAGACAGTCATGTGACCTCAGTCCCCACCCAGACAGTCATGTGACCTCAGTCCCCACCCAGAGCCCCCCCTCCAGACAGTCATGTGACCTCAGTCCCCACCCAGACAGTCATGTGACCTCAGTCCCCACCAGAGCCCCCCCTCCAGACAGTCATGTGACCTCAGTCCCCACCCAGAGCCCCCCCTCCAGACAGTCATGTGACCTCAGTCCCCACCCAGAGCCCCCCTTCCAGACAGTGTTTCTACCTGTTTAAATGTTCATCTTATTTTTCAAATGTTCTATGAGCGCCTAGTCACTATCTGATATGCATAAACAAAGCAACATTACTTGTGCAAACATCACGACACCTACTTCTGCAAAGTTAGCTTCAGCTTGTGTAGTTCCTCCATGGTCCACGTCCTGCTCAGAAAATTCACCATCATCACTGTCAGTCACCACGGTGGTGGTGGGGGCGATAGCGGGACCGGACTGCTGCTCGTCGGTCCCATGATGCTGCCCAGGCCCAGCATCGGCCACGACAGTGGACGATTTCTGGGTTGACAACCGTGGATAAAAACAATAAAATCACTAGAAACTAAGATAAAAACTTTAATTATAGAAACGCATGGATTAAAATAGTAAGATAAAGTGCTCTAAAGGGTGACTGGAAGGCCGGGGGGTGGGGGGGTGGTCTCATGACCTCAGATGTGAGTGGGCTTGTTGAGGAGAGAGACATAGCTAACAGTTAGTTAGCTAGTTAACATGCTGGACAGTTCTCCTCAGGACAGTGGTGAGGTCTGCTTTGTCTCAACAGGAGTTCTTCTCAGGACAGTGGTGAGGTCCCCATTGTCTCAGCAGGAGTTCTCAGGACAGTGGTGAGGTCCCCATTGTCTCAGCAGGAGTTCTCAGGACAGTGGTGAGGTCTCCTTTGTCTCAGCAGGAGTTCTCAGGACAGTGGTGAGGTCCCCATTGTCTCAGCAGGAGTTCTCAGGACAGTGGTGAGGTCTCCTTTGTCTCAGCAGGAGTTCTCAGGACAGTGGTGAGGTCTCCTTTGTCTCAGCAGGAGTTCTCAGGACAGTGGTGAGGTCTCCTTTGTCTCAGCAGGAGTTCTCAGGACAGTGGTGAGGTCCCCATTGTCTCAGCAGGAGTTCTTCTCAGGCCAGTGGTGAGGTCTCCTTTGTCTCAGCAGGAGTTCTTCTCAGGCCAGTGGTGAGGTCTCCTTTGTCTCAGCAGGAGTTCTCAGGCCAGTGGTGAGGTCCCCATTGTCTCAGCAGGAGTTCTTCTCAGGCCAGTGGTGAGGTCTCCTTTGTCTCAGCAGGAGTTCTTCTCAGGCCAGTGGTGAGGTCTCCTTTGTCTCAGCAGGAGTTCTCAGGCCAGTGGTGAGGTCCCCATTGTCTCAGCAGGAGTTCTTCTCAGGCCAGTGGTGAGGTCTCCTTTGTCTCAGCAGGAGTTCTCAGGACAGTGGTGAGGTCCCCATTGTCTCAGCAGGAGTTCTCAGGACAGCGGAATGGTGAGGATGCAAGGAGTTGAGGTGGCGAAGGTGGATGTGTTTAAATACTTGGGGTCAACTGTCCAAAGTAAGGGGAGTGTGGAGAAGAGTGTCAGGAGTGATTTGCGACAGAAGGGTTTCAGAAAGAGTGAAAGGGAAGGTCTACAAGACGATAGTGACACCAGCTATGTTGTCTGGTTTGGAGGCAGTGGCCCTGACGAAAAGACAGGAGGCGCAGCTGGAGGTGGTAGAGTTGAAGATGCTAAGATTTCCGTTGGGAGTGACGAGGCCAGATTGAGATGGTTTGGTCACGTGCAGAGGAAAGATGCTGGTTATGTCGGGAGAAGAATGCTGAACATGGAGCTGCCAGGCAAGAGGAAAAGAGGAAGGCCAAAGAAGAGGTTTATCGAAGCGGTGAGGGAGGACATGCAGGTGGTTGGCACCACAGAGGAAGATACAGAGGACAGGAAGAGATGGGAACAGATGATCCGCTGTGGTGACCCCTAACGGGAGCAGCCGGAAGAAGAAGAAGAAGAATCTGAATCTGATCAGAAACGAGTATTCACCCAGACCATGCTATAACCCCCTTTAATAGTCTTCTGCAAGGTTTCTTCCAAATAATAATAATAGTAATAATAATAATAACACATCCACACACACACACACACACACACACACACACACACACACACACACACACACACACACACACACACACACACACACACACACACACACAATGTGTGTTTTCATGAAAACCTTTTTTTATATATATATATATATTTACAAATGACATTGAAATACTGTGTGGAATGGATTGCGCACGAAAACTGGCTTTTGGTCAGAGAGAGGGAGAGGGAGAACGATGGAGAATCTAATTCAAATGATTGCCAGCCTACACCAATAGAACCCAGGCAATCATTTAATTTCTAACCTATTTTTCACCATGAGTAGCAGGATGGACATTTTAATTCTTCTTCTGAATTTGACCCATGGTTTAACGTTGTATTTTGCCACCAATAAAAGCCGACATGTCACGCCCATCTCTCTGTCATGTGACTCGAGTGTGAACCAAAGAGAGGGCAGACATGTGATGACATCAGACAGCTGAGCTGATATCAGGCTTGCTGGATCATCATGCATGAGGGTTTCTGGGCTCTCTCTTGTTTGACATGTTGGTTGGTTCATCACCATCATGGGTTGGTTTACCATGTGGATAATCACACGTGTCACGTCAGGGTGGCTTTTGATGTCATATTAAAACACTTGATGGTGGCGGTGCAGCTGTTATGCTAATCCAGTATTGGAATATTGTCCTCTGTATAATGCAAAAACGATCTATACCTGTTTTGGTCAATATGTTTTACAGTAGCCTAATTGATCATATTAAATACAGTCAGGGTTCAGACCAGGGATCTTGCGGGCTACGCTCGCTCGATTCATAGGCTCACCCGCTACTCAGGCTCACCTGTCCTGCAGCTCGCCGAGCTGGCCCTGGCTGCAGCTCACCAAGCTGGCCCTGCAGCTCGCATTCGCAGCTCGGCCGCTGCGCGGCCTTGCCCGCAGCTCGGCTGCTGTGTGGCCAATGAGACCAGCATCACTGATGATGTCAGATTTATGACATCACTGATGATGTCACAGTGGGATTTGTGACATCACTGATGATGTCACAGTTGGATTTCATCAGTGGGATTCATGAGGGATTTTTTAGGACATCACTGATGATGTCACAGTGGGATTTATGACATCACTGACGATGTCACAGTGGGATTTATGACATCACTGATGATGTCACAGTGGGATTTATGACATCACAGTGGAACAATCGTGGGACAGAGAAACAAACAGACAGACAGACAGACAGACAGAGCCCTAGTTCCCATTTATTATGATGATGTCGTCCTCAAGGCAAGGAAAAATTAGACAGAAGTACAATGAACACATCTACCCTTATTTCAGGATGTCTCCTAACAACTGAAATGTTAAGAATGCATCTGACAAAGGGTCCTGAAAATAGACTTCTTAAAAAAGAGTGTTCCTCTGGCTCAACTAAGGTCAGGGGTAAGTTGTACTGTTGCCAGTGTGGCACAGCTGTATGTATTTTAACATTCTTTCTAATAAATCAAATCAAATAAGTTGAGCCGACTCAGGGGGTAAGTTGAGCCATCTGAGTGTATGTTGACCATCTGACTTAAATTTTAATCTGAGCATAATTTTAATTATTATTAATAATAAAAAGAATGTACCTCTTTAAAAAGGGTTATTTAATAATACATTTCCCTTCTTGCAGATACTTTACATTTTATTTTAAAGCTAACTTCAACAACATAAAACCAACAAAATAAAGTTTAATATTCAGATTCTTTTTATGTTTGCCATTGGGGAAACTATTTTAAAAATGTCTGTTAAATGAGGGTACAGGTCTGCAGTGATGTGACATTAGCAGAGCCCACACATGATGCAGCATAGAGTAGTCAGTGATGTGACATTGAATTTCTGAATTCTCTGTAGGCTAAATTCTCTACAGACATCCTACGGAGGCTCCTACAAATCATTTCAAAAGGCAGCAGTGAATCAGAATCTGCTTTATTGGCCAAGTATGTGCACATACAAGGAAATTGGCTCTGGTTTGTTTAACTCTCAATGTACTCGCACACAGAAAAAAAATCATACCTAGGCTAAAACAACAAGGGAGAGGGAGCATGTAATAAGCATTTACATGAACTACTACATTATATACAATAAGTGTGTGAAAATGTGTAATATTTAAAGGAATGTATGTACACTATGTATAAATAAGCCATGAAAGTGAGCAAGGAAGACAGAAAAAAAACATGTCATCCTCAGCTTCAGTGTTTTTGAAGTAGCCTAATAAGATTTGTGGTTTTCTTTGGTGGTTAACCATTGGAGGCGATTAGACCACCAGAGTTTGGCTATAACCAGTGTTGGGCAAGTTACTTTCAAAATGTAATATACTACATATTACTAGTTACTTCCATTTGAAAGTAATAAGTTACTTTACAATATTACTGTCTGTGTAGAGTAACTCGTTACTTATTACACTACTTTTTCATTACTTTTACCAAAACAACAGCAGCAGCAGAATGACATTGCCGCCCCGGAACCATCCCGAAAAATAATTTCAACCGCCTTGAAGTCAGTGTTACTGTAAACAGTCCAAAATTCTAAATGTTATTATTTTCCTTTGTTATTGTCATCTGTAGTGGTTATTTGCATAAAAACACACAGTTTGATTAGGAAATGATTGTATCTTTTTTAAATATGTGCTTTGATAAAAAAATGTTTTTAACTTGAGTTACTTGACAAAGTAACTGGTATAATATTACTGAAATCCTATAAGTAATGAGTTATATTACTGAGTTACTGCTAAAAGTAATATATTACATGTAATATGTTACTTTTGTAATGAGTTACCCCCAACACTGGCTATAACACACAATATTGATGAACGTTTACCCAGAATTGGTCACGAGTTGTGGTCCCTCCTCCTCTACTGACTTACAACGGACCAATTCAGCTACATATTCTCATTGTGAGCTTTGATACTTTGTGAGCAACACCTACCATCATGGATCAAGGGTGCAAACCTAATTAGTCTCAATTAGTAATTAGTCTCAGCAGGCAAGAACACAGGATACGTGGAGTTTAGACTAGAGTAGTTTACTACACGATTAAAGACTAAAGGTTAAACTACCAACAAACTAGACATTCTGATGAATACTCATACCAGTGGGTGGCGGACGGCGGTAATGCAGCTTCGTCTGTCAGCCGCCAATTTTTGGGGGAACTATTCAATTAATTTGCTTAACGTCATTTGAAGGCTGAACACCAAAATAAATCTTGTGTTGTGGTTATTCTGGCTAGCTTAGCATATAGGTTTTGACAAAAACTCTGTGATCAAATTTCCAAAGGGAAAAATGAAAGGGCATTGGTCATTGGCCAGACGCCAAATGAGGTCACGATTGTTTTGCAGGCCGTAGGACGTGCGCAGCGCGTGATCAAGAGAAGGCTTTTTGGGGGTGAGTCATGCATTCATTCATTCAGTCTTGATGGATAACCGATATGATGTCATCAGTGATGTCATCAGTGATGATGTCATCAGTGATGTCATCAGTGATGATGTCATCAGTGATGTCATCCTTCCTGGCTGAGATCATTTTAGTGATGATGTCATCAGTGATGTCATCAGTGATGATGTCATCAGTCTGAGGCTATATAAGTGGTGGGAGTTAGTAGTCTGAGGCTCACTCCATCAAGTGTCCGGTGCGGTAATTGGAAGTGAGTGACTGGGAGAAGTAGGCCTACGCTACGCAGTTGCAGTTCAGCCCCATGGTCTGAAGGCATTCAGGAAGAACCTCTAGATCTTACGATGGCATTTGCAGCCCAGCAAAGCAGCACCATCCTGGAGTCTGCCCAGACACCTGACGGCGAGCAGATAGTGCATAACGTTAGCAACCAGGTGGGCGTCTCTCCTGAGGCTGCGGAACATAACGTTACCTACTGTATGTCTCAAGGAAAGAGTGAGGAGTCTGACCCAACACTGAAGAGGGAACATAACGTTACCTACTGTATGTCTCAAGGAAAGAGTGAGGAGTCTGACCCAACACTGAAGAGGGAACATAACGTTACCTACTGTATGTCTCAAGGAAAGAGTGAGGAGTCTGACCCAACACTGAAGAGGGAACATAACGTTACCTACTGTATGTCTCAAGGAAAGAGTGAGGAGTCTGACCCAACACTGAAGAGGGAACATAACGTTACCTACTGTATGTCTCAAGGAAAGAGTGAGGAGTCTGACCCAACACTGAAGAGGGAACATAACGTTACCTACTGTATGTCTCAAGGAAAGAGTGAGGAGTCTGACCCAACACTGAAGAGGGAAATCCGCCGTGCAAAAAACAGAGAGGCAGCCCGTAAATATCGCCAGAAGAAAAAGCATTCTACAGGACTGTCCCAAAACAAGAGTGTTGACCCTGTAGCCCTGAAAAGGGCTATTGACCCGGTTGACACAGCAAGGAAGAGGGAAATCAAGCTAGCAAAAAAGAGAGAGGCAGCCCGTGAATATCGCCAGAAGAAAAATAATTGTGAGGGACTGTCTCAAAGCAAGAGTGTTGACCCTGCTGACGTAATCAAGAGGGAAATTCAGTTAGCAAAAGGAAGAGAAGCAGCCCGTAAATATCGCCAAAAGAAAAAGGATTGTGCGGGACTGTCTCAGAGTGTTGACCCTGTAGCCCTGAAAATGGACCCGGTTGACACAGCAAGGAAGAGGGAAATCAAGCTAGCAAAAAAGAGAGAGGCAGCCCGTCAATATCAGCAGAATGAAGAAGGAAATCCGGCGTCCAAGAAGGAGAGTTTCATACCGTGAAGATCTCAGGAATGAAGATGAAACTAAGAGGGAAGAACGACGCCTTGCAAAGAACAGAAAGGCATGCTGTAAACATTACCAGAAAAGAAATAGATGAAGAGAGCATGCACTGATGCCCTGCCTTCCAAGAAGCCCTAGCATTAATATGATCTGTACTGTGCATCAATAAACTCTTTGTACTGACTTAGCTTGTTTGCATCTTTTGTATAGAGTAGGGTGAATTAAGGGTGATTGGGACTGTTATTGAATTTACGCCTTGTGGAAGCTTTCTTGCCCAACACATGATACTGAAGATGTTACCTATCCATTTGGAGGAGGAAACAAGCCCTCCTTCTTCTTCTTCTTCTAATGGCTTGCTAGCCTGGGTAAACCCAGCCTCCACTTGACCTGCTCTCAGACCTGCTCTGCTGACTGAGAGCAGGTGAGAGCAGGTCACGTGGAGGCTGGGTTTACCCAGGCTAATGGCTTGCAGCAGACTGGATGCCTTGCGGCACATTACGGCCTCTCACAGTTGGATGGTCTCACTCTAGACCTGGTTGTTCTTCTTCTTTCGAGTTTCTGGTGTTTCTCACACCTCCTCAATCTTGGCTGCTGCGATTTGTCTCATGTTCCTCCGCTCCTCATCTTTCCTGAGCAATGCGCCTTCACCTTTGTGAAGGGCTCCTCCGTTAATAGAGATTTCAGCCCAGGGGTGCAAGCCATCGTCTGGTTGCTCTTCCAACTCCATACTTCAATTTGCGTGTTTCTCTGGCTCAAGCCAATTTCTTCATGCCTACCGTGAGGAAACTGCATTTCAACAGCCCAAATTTGGCACTGATGACTTCATTACCGTTATCCATTCCTGACGGACAGAATGAATAAATGAATGCCCAACTAACCCCCTAAACTTTTTTTTTTTTTTTTTTACATTTTGGTGAGTGGGACAGAAGGGACATTGGAAAAAGAATAAAAATGCTGTGCAGTCCCACACAAAGTGGGACATCTGGTCACCCTAGATCCACGCATGCATTAGCTAGCCTACATCTTTTCTACATAAAAGGGCATTTTTCTCGGACACCATCGACCTGACAGTATTCATGTGGCACAGGTAGGCTACCTGACAGTATTCATATGGCACAGGTAGGCTACCTGACAGTACTCATATGGTACAGGTAGGCTACCTGACAGTATTCATATGGTACAGGTAGGCTACCTGACAGTATTCATATGGTACAGGTAGGCTACCTGACAGTATTCATATGGTACAGGTAGGCTACCTGACAGTATTCATATGGCACAGGTAGGCTACCTGACAGTATTCATATGGCACAGGTAGGCTACCTGACAGTATTCATATGGCACAGGTAGGCTACCGGCAGAGGTCACGAGGAGATGGTGACAGGGGGCCAGGTTTTTTTAATTGGGTCATTATGGCGGATTAAATGGCAAAAAAAAGGCCAATTAGTTATAGCACTACCCACAACAGCCATCAGGTGTGACACACACATACACACACACACACACACACACACACACACACACACACACACACACACACACACACACACACATACACATACACACGCACACACTTTAGGAATGGCACTACAGCAGCAGCCAGCAGGTGACATGCAAGAGCAAGACATGAGCACTACCCACAGCAGCCAGCAAGTCTCTCACACACACACACACACACACACACACACACACACACACACACACACAAGTCCTTCTCTATCTCCTCTGTGAAGATCCTCTTTGCTTCTGCTGTTCCAGCGTACCCTACTACTGTTTTTGGTTAGCTCCTTTTTGATGTACCTCAACAGGACCTGTCAATGTGTCTGTCTTTGCCCACTGATCTGATGGATTTTCCACCCTTGACATCAGACTGCTCTCTCCATCTCTTCAGGGGTGTTGAGCCCCACTCGGCTTTTCTCTGTTGTACACTCTTGGCATGGTAGCAATGCATAAACCAAATCATTTGTGTAATACTGCATTGAAATACCGTTTTATACTTCAGAGACTTAACTTAACTTCAGTGCCTTATGGTGGGGTAAGTTGAACCACTGGCTCAGTTTACCCCATAGCATAATGTAAATCCCATGTGCTTCTCTCCAACAGAGCCAAGTAGAAATGATACATACTTACTGAATTCATGGTCACATGACAACACATGTGCACGGTTGCCTAGATACAGGGGGTGGGTCAACTTACCCAGTGGCTCAATTTACCCCACCATAATCCATTAAAAATAACCTTACATTAACATTATTTTATCCCTTATAGTTAACCCATCAAAAACGCCTATAACGTTCAATTCCTTGGGCTACTTTCTAATTTAATGTAAAATCCAGGCAGACAGGAACTTTTGCATTCAAAACGAACCTGTAAACCTGCACAAAAGGCATGACAACTCCTTCAATTTAGTCTCCATGAGGCATGACGCTATAACCTTATAGCTACTTTTTTAAACTATATTTTGTATTTTAAGGGATAATATTGTGGCGGAATGAGGCGCACACCGAGGCAGATCCTTTGGCTTATCAAACTCTTTATTTAGCGAACGAACAGACACACATGAAGGCAGGCACGCCAACACCTCGCTAGCTTCTCCTAGCCTAGCCTAGCTCTCCCCAGCACGTCTGCTCTCTTCCAGCTCCACACAGCTCTCCCGACCATTCCCACTTCCTCCCCTAGTCTCCAGCCCCTGGCCCTATGCTCCCTTCACTTGCCACTCCAAAACCCCATACCCCACATGCACAGAACAACATAACAGACAGATACAGTTAGACCTACACCCTACTAGCTATCCCATACCACGCTACACGGCCCCCCCTTTTTTAAAACCATTTGCCCCCAAATGACACCTCAAAACAACCGTTACATCACCCCTTATAAGCCATTCAACATTTTTCATTTTAAACCAAACATTTCCCCTTTCCCCACTCAACAGTTTTGTTCCCCCTCCCCCCACCACACTCAACACAGTGAAGGCAGTAGTCCTCTACCTCTCCCTTGTGTTGGCTCCAATAGAAGAGTGCACGAACATGGGGAAGCATCTTCTCAGCCCCCAGATGTCCCTGACCGCGGCGGATGCTGTGCGCCCATCGTAACACTAATCCCCGCAGGTAGCTGGGCACCACCGTCTGTCTCCCCGTTTTCCCGTGCCCTGTCCTCTCCAACAGCCCATCTTCATCCAGACGCAGGTCGGTAAACATGTTCCACAGTCCCTTCGTGGCACCGGAACACAGGTGAATCTCCTCCACAGGGGGCCGGCGTCCGGCCGCCACCCACGCCAGCACCGGACCGATCTCCGCGTCCTCCGCCTGCCTGCGTTTCCACTCACCCACGTCGACATCCATGATGGTGATGTCGTCGTCCTCCAGGTCCACATCGGAACAGTCCCCCTCGTCTTCCTCCACCTCTTGCACTCGCTCGTCCTCCCGTCCCCCTCCCCCAGGGGGCGGCGTGCTCAGGTCAGCGGTGGGAACACAAATGGACGCCATCTCACTCTCCACCCCGGGCCTCCGCACAGCACCAGCGGGGGGTGTGGAGCAGTTTGACTGGGCCGGCTCTTCTGACATTTGCACCGCTGGTACCTCAGGAAACACAATCGTCCCGACCTGAACAACCGGCTCTTCCCTCTGGTTGCTCACCTCCTCCCCAGGCTGTGTGTCTCCTCCGTTCCCCACAGTCTCAGTGCACTCTCTGGCTAAGTGCTCAGGCGAACGGCACGTCCAACAGAGCCTCACCCTTCCTCCAGGTGGACCTCCCTCCGTTCGCACTGTCCTTTGATCTCGGGAAGCGTCGGGGCACACTCTGGCCAAGTGTCCACATGTCCCGCACGTCCAGCAGACACCTGGACGCGCCCAAAACCTCTGCTCCCTGGGTCTGGTCCCTCTCCTGGAACCGTAGTGGCACCCTCTCGCTAAGTGACCCACTCTCCCACAAGTCCAACAAGCTGTCCGTGCTGGCTCCGGCCGCTGCTCACCGTGCAGAGTGGCCTCTTTTATTAGCTGCATCAACTTCTCCGCCCAGGCAGGCGTAGCCTCCAACAGCTGTCTGACCTCTTTCAACAAACGGGCTTCCATCTTCCCCAAGTTGGCAGACCACCAGCTGTGCTCCGGAGTTATCGTCAACTCCCGGCGTGCTCCGTCACGTGCCCTTCCCATGTGGTCGTCCATGGCAGCTAGCTAGAAACGGCTAACTGCTAACGCTAAGTCGAGCCTGATTTTTAAGCCAAAACGATCCCACTTCTGACACCAATGTGGCGGAATGAGGCGCACACCGAGGCAGATCCTTTGGCTTATCAAACTCTTTATTTAGCGAACGAACAGACACACATTAAGGCAGAGCACGCCAACACCTCGCTAGCTTCTCCTAGCCTAGCCTAGCTCTCCCCAGCACGTCCCTTCTCTTCCCAGCTTCACACAGCTCTCCCGACCATTCCCACTTCCTCCCCTATCGTGCATTCCTTTATAACTGGGAACTGGTAATCTTACCGGTTCAAAGTTCATGAGCTGGGACGTGACGTCACTAGAGCTGGTATTTCCCATTCCAAACTCGTAGGAGCATCAGCAGCCCCGACGTAAA
>NC_139627.1:9405160-9430160 GCF_964638095.1 Poromitra crassiceps
CCAGAGGAGGCGCTAGTGCAGCGACCAGGACTCATTCCCTTAATCTTGCTTCCCACCCGCAGACACTGCCAATTGTGCCTGTATCGGACGCCCGACCAAGCCGGAGGTAACAGAGGGGCTTGATGTGACCCTCATGTTGGCAGGCAGGACACCCATGGATTGAGCAATAGTTCTGATTAGTGTCCTCTAGAGAGAGAGTGGCGTCAGCGGAGGACCAAAATGCGAGACTCATTAGCCAAGGAACAGCCAGGAATGGGTCTCGCGCTACTTTTGCATGCTAAAATAAAGCTGATAATGTACAATTTGATTCAAGGGATGAAAAACCCTTTCAGAGTAGCCTAACACAAACTGTCCATTTTGCTGCAACTCGACAGTGCTGCTTAATCCAGGACCTTGCTTCCTGGAACTCTTGAGAGTAAAAAAAAATGGTCCATTGGAGTGAATGGAGATGTGGGGACCCTTCTATCTACACGGCCCTGGTTCTGACTAGCCCCCCAGCTCTTGTTGCCCTCTCTTAGGAAGCGTGATGTTTTAAGGACCATGCGTGATCTAGTAGAGCCTTCTTTGGTTGCTCCCTGCCCTCCTGTGTCCGTCTTCCATTATTCATCAGCAAACGAGCAGGCATGTGGGATGTCGCCTTGTAAAAACCAGCAGCTTTATTTGATTAGCCGGCAGAAGATGTAGTGCCTTCTTCTCCGTTTATCAAAGGAGAGAAGCGAGGCGAGTAAATCCTGCCCCCCCGGCCACAGCATGGCTGCCGGGAACTTTAATACGCCCTGTCCCCCCGGGAGCAGAGAGGAGAGGGGGCAACGTCAACCCCAAGAACCAACACAGGAACCGGCGGGAGCGCTGCGAGTGTGAGGGGTGGAAGGTGCCAAATGATAACGGCCCAGTATGCAAGAGCCTCTTCCGTTTGGATACCAGCTGATCACCAGCGCCGCTCGGCCGCTCCGATAACAGCCGCTTGCGCCACACCTCGCAGATCGGGTTTCGCCGCCTCTCATGCCTCGTCCTGCCCTGGCATCTGCACACTCTCCCTCTCCCACACTCTCCCTGAGATCCTTCAACTAAAGTGATTTGTGAGCCAGCCTAGGCTTCAAACACCAGTGGCCAACCACCCCCGGCTTCCCTCTGACGCGGAAGTGAATTGAAAAGTAGCGGTAGTTAATTTGCTTTGACAGTTGGGAATTGGTCTGGCGATGTCAGGCTAGACATCAGGCGAGACAAACAAACCAGCATACAGCATACACCCCTCTCTTGGCTGTCTGCACAAGTTCTCTATTCACCTCAATGATTGAGAAAAATAAGATACAGGAGAGGGACATGACACCATAGCCATGGAACAGCTGTGTGGTTCCATATAGTTGCCTCAATGCAGTTCATACAGCATGTACGCAGCTCTCCTCTGGTGCAGCATTATGCACAGGAGAGAGAGAGAGAGAGAGAGAGAGAGGCTGTGACCTCAAGGAAAAACATAATTTCTGAGCATCAGGTGAGCATTCACCTGAAAATAATGTGAACTATTTACAGTTATAATAATAATAATAATTGATTGGATTTATATAGCGCCTTTCTAGACACTCAAAGCGCTTCACATATCAGGGGAGGGAGGGGGAGGGAACTCAACTCATCCACCACCGATGTGTAGCACCCACCTGGGTGATGCAACGCTCACCACACATCAGCATCACGGTGGAGAGTTGAGGACTGAATGTGCCAATTAAGTAATGAGGGATGATTAGGTGGCCATGATTGAAGGAAGGCCTGTTTTGGGAATTTAGCCAGGGCACCGGGGTGACACCCCCCAGGGCACCGGGGTTACACCCCCCAGGGCACCGGGGTTACACCCCCCAGGGCACCGGGGTTACACTCCCCAGGGCACCAGGGTTACACCCCCCAGGGCACCGGGGGTTACACCCCCCAGGGCACCGGGGTTACACCCCCCCAGGGCACCGGGGTTACACCCCCCAGGGCACCGGGGGTTACACCCCCCAGGGCACCGGGGTTACACCCCCCCAGGGCACCGGGGTTACACCCCCCAGGGCACCGGGGTCCCCCCAGGGCACCGGGGTTACACCCCCCAGGGCACCGGGGTTACACCCCCCAGGGCACCGGGGTCCCCCCAGGGCACCGGGGTTACACCCCCCAGGGCACCGGGGTTACACCCCCCAGGGCACCGGGGTTACACCCCCAGGGCACCGGGGCTACACTCCCCAGGGCACCGGGGTTACACCCCCCAGGGCACCGGGGTTACACCCCCCAGGGCACCCGGGTTACACCCCCCAGGACACCGGGGTTACACCCCCCAGGGCACCGGGGTTACACTCCCCAGGACACCGGGGTTACACCCCCCAGGGCACCGGGGTTACACTCCCCAGGGCACCGGGGTTACACTCCCCAGGGCACCGGGGTTACACTCCCCAGGGCACCGGGGTTACACCCCCCAGGGCACCGGGGGTTACACCCCCCAGGGCACCGGGGGTTACACCCCCCAGGGCACCGGGGGTTACACCCCCCAGGGCACCGGGGGTTACACCCCTACTCTTGTGAAGAGTGCTGATGGGATCTTTAATGACCACAGAGAGTCAGGACCTTGGTTTAACGTCTCATCTGAAGGACGGTGCTCACTCACAGGACAGAGTCTCTGTCTCTGCCCTGGGGCATTGGGGAGATTATTCATCAGATCAGATATCAGACCGGAGGGGAAGAGCACCTCCTACTGGTCCTCCAACACCACTTCCAGCACCAGCCTCCCATCCAAGGAGTATCCTAGGCCAGACCTGCTTAGCTTCCCAAGGAAAGCCAGTAATGTAGCCTAATGCAGGAGCCACTGGTGCTGACAGTTATTCTGTCAGTAAAAGTTTTGATGAATAAATCAATCAAAAACACTCTACTTCCAACATAGTTTCATTCCATTGCATAGAGTGATGCCAAACTCAATTAACTCATTATTAAATAGCATTAGATGTCAAATGTAACTCTACTGGATGTATCTCAAAGACTCAGCGAGCTTACCAACCAAACAGCTTTCCATGGTGTGTACGTTAATGTACGACTGGCAGGCTTTTTAACGTTACACACATTCACCTTACTAACACGTTATAAATTGACACTTGACTACTAAACCAGTAACAACTTCCAGCATTATGCTTGACGCTGCTTTATATTGCAAGTCTGTGTAAGGTGTTATCTTACAGCAGATAATTCGTTAGCAAGTAGTAGCAACATGCTAATAATAAATAACGTACATCACTCTGCCAACCGGCTGCTGCAGCAAGTCCACTATCATCCACTATAATATGTAATCCACTTCACAGCCACTTCTTGCAGTTTGTGCCTGGCGTGGTTTAACACTAACGTATCCAGTTATTCTGTTGACAGCCTGCCGTTGTAGCTAGATATATGAGACCTAGGTAGCTAGCATATAGCCGTTACCATGGTAACAGCTTCAGCGTTATCTCATCTAAAGCAAAAAATCTTTTCCTCAGTATGAAAACTATGAAACGATAGATATGGTTGTTTGCTCCTGGATTATGGATAAATGGAACGTTACATCCACGGTCACGACGAATGAACAGAGAAATACAGTGAGCTGAGAAAGCGGAAGTAGCCTATATACCAATCCACGTTTCCTGGTCGGTGGCCATTTTGTGTGAGATAGGCTTTGCTATGTGTCTTTGCTGTCAAACTACTGTTCCATGCAAAAATGCACCCCCCCCCCAAAAAAAAAAAACTAAACTAAACTAAAAAAAACTAAAAAAAAAGTAGCTCGTTGCCTAAACCCAACTATTATTTGCCTAAACCCAACCAAGTTTTAATGGCTTAAACTTAACCGGCGATTCGAGCCGTGGCTCCCGCGACACAATCCAAGATCACATAGTTGTTTTTCTGTCTAGTCTGAAGCCTTTTGTGCTCTTCAGGCTTCAGTGAAAGACTCAGGCTTCAGTCTTCAGGCTTCAGTGAAAAAGCCAATAGCCCATAAAATGTTGTCTGGTGGCCCGGGGGGCACTGGGGGGGTTCCTTTCAAAAAACACATTTTGTCATCGCTCATCTGTAAACTCCTACCTCCACATACACCTCGACTCGCCCTCACCCCGCCCCCCACCGCCACCAAAATACTCCTGGACTTCCGTACGCGTCTAGCGCAGAGACGTGCAGAGCGTCTAGCGCAGAGACGTGCAGAGCGTCTAGCGCAGAGACGTGCAGCTTTAAAAGTGTCCGTGGCGTCTAGCGCAGAGACGTGCAGCTTTAAAAGTGTCCGTGGCGTGAAGGCATTTACGTGCCGGATTCATAACGGCCCCTGGGATCAAAGACTGCGCCAAAGGTAGCAGAGCCAAACCACGGAGCTGCTGCCGGGGAAGGGGGGGGGGGGGGGGGGGGGGGGGGGTTGTCGTTCGGGACCATAAGGGTCAGATTTATAGAGCATCTCAGGGTGGGACAGCATGTCGGGGGAGAAAAACAGTTTGCTGAATGAATTATTTTCATTGCCACTGACAAACTGGAGAGAAAATAAGAACCAGATTCTCCCCCCTCTCTCCCTGCATGAGAACAATATGAGAGAGAGAGAGATGGAGAGAGAGAGAGGGAGAGAGAGGAGAGAGAGAGAGAGGAGAGAGAGGAGAGAGAGAGAGAGGAGAGAGAGGAGAGAGAGAGAGAGGGAGAGAGAGGAGAGAGAGAGAGAGAGGAGAGAGAGAGAGATGGAGAGAGAGAGAGGGAGAGAGAGGAGAGAGAGAGAGGGAGAGAGAGGAGAGAGAGAGAGAGGAGAGAGAGAGAACATAGTGTGGGCACTGTCAGTTCATGCCATTTGTTTAACCATCTGCTACAGCATTGGCTGGTATTGTTTTCATCTTGTGTGTGTGTGTGTGTGTGTGTGTGTGTGTGTGTGTGTGTGTGTGTGTGTGTGTGTGTGTGTGTGTGTGTGTGATCATGGCAAAATGTGGTCCTAGAGACACCTGTAGCGGGAACCTTGAGTACTTTCCCAGGTGTCTGTCTGTCTGTCTGTCTGTCTGTCTCTATGTCTGTCTGTCTGTCTGTCTGTCTGTCTGTCTCTCTGTCTGTCTGTCTGTCTGTCTCTATGTCTGTCTCTCTGTCTGTCTGTCTGTCTGCCTGTCTGTCTGTCTGTCTGTCTGTCTGTCTGTCTGTCTGTCTGTCTGTCTCTATGTCTGTCTGTCTGTCTGTCTGTCTGTCTCTATGTCTGTCTCTATGTCTGTCTGTCTGTCTGTCTGTCTCTATGTCTGTCTGCCTGTCTCTATGTCTGTCTGTCTGTCTCTCTGTCTGTCTGTCTGTCTGTCTGTCTGTCTCTATGTCTGTCTGCCTGTCTCTATGTCTGTCTGTCTGTCTGTCTGTCTGTCTGTCTGTCTGTCTCTATGTCTGTCTGTCTGTCTGTCTGTCTCTATGTCTGTCTGCCTGTCTCTATGTCTGTCTGTCTGTCTGTCTGTCTGTCTCTATGTCTGTCTGTCTGCCTGTCTGTCTGTCTGTCTGTCTCTATGTCTGTCTGTCTGTCTCTATGTCTGTCTGTCTGTCTGTCTGTCTGTCTGTCTGTATGAATAAACTTGAACTTGAACTTGTCTCTCTGTCTGTCTGCTGCTGCTTGCCTGCCTGCCTGTCTGTCTGTCTGTCTGTCTGCCTGCCTGTCTGTCTGTCTGTCTGCCTGCCTGTCTGTCTGTCTGTCTGTCTGTCTGTCTGTCTGTCTGCCTGCTTGCCTGTCTGTAGAATCACATGTGTGTGATGTTAAGAGTGTGGCCTCCATACCTGATAGAATCACATTGAATTGAATAATTGAATTGAATAAGCCTTTATTGTCTCCCTTGGGAGAAATTCTTTTTGGGCGTCAAGAGACACAGCGTTAGACATATACATATTGACATATAGACAGTGCAATCAGACGACAATTAACATTAAATTCCTACAGTGTACATATACATCAAGCGTACCCAGTAGTAAAGTATTGCACCAGCCCTCCGCAAAGAAAGAGAAAAATGTTGAAATGAAAGATTGTTAAATATTGCACCGCTTCCCTAAAAATAGAACATGATGAGCTGTATTAAGTTGGTCTGCGTTATCTCTTACTATTGAGTGCTTTAATGGACAGTGGGACAAAGGAAAATTTATACCTGTTCAATTTACAGTTTGGTAACCTGTACCTTCTGCCTGACGGCAGCATCTCATACTCTTTATGGAGGATATGATTTGGGTCGCAGGTAATTTTGAGGCCCTGCTTCCTCGCCGTCTCCTCGAAGATCTCTTGGAGAGGAGATGGGGGCTGCATACCGATCATTTGACCAGCCCTCTTAATTAGGTTTTGGAGTTGTGATTTAAAGGAGGACTTACCCCCTAGATATGTATTAGAACAGTGATTTGAAAATACCTATGGAAAAAACCAAGAAATGACATATGCTCTTGTCTATACTGGACTCTTTGGCTGTGTTCGAGTCGAGATTCTTTTTCGGAAATCGACGCCATTACAGTTTGCCTACTGCCTCAAAAATAATTTATTTGAGAGGGGCAATATCTCTATAAATATCAACAACTAGCCAACGCTGTTGGTCTGTATGGAAACAGAAAATCTGAAAATGGTTTTAAGTTATATCAATTTGGTAATTCAGTGGCGAACTAGAAATTTAATTATTTTTCTGCATGTATCTCTATGGAAACTACTCAAACTACGTTACGGGAGCAAAGTGACATGGGCTCGTTAACAGCAGCACACCCACAATAGGACAAACCTCTCGCTCTGGGGTAACACAATGCGAGATTTCTCCACGTAATTCCCTCGTCTAACTAGAGATAAACCGCGCAATGAAATCCGTTTTTAATTTGCGTTTTGGGGCTTTTCGTGATTCTTGTTGAAAGTTACAGCATGACAGCAGCATTTTTCCTCTCAGGGCGCAGGAGAGGCAGCGCAGAGCTCTTCTCCTCTTCAAAGCCCCCGCCTCTCACTGCCCGCGCGTCCCCGCTGCCTGAGCACACAGCAGCTCGTGCTCGCACACAGCGAGTCAACCCCCCCCCCCCCAGTCCCCAGTCGCTCTACTCTGCTGACATTTCCTCTCCCGTTTGACTGGCCGAGAGAAAGTGCTTCCAAGTCGGACTGAGTAGCCGCGGAAATGTCAGACTGTGCTCTCTCTGCTCTGGCCGAGTCCGAGAGAGCCCAGCTCTGCTGCGCGCGCCCGCGGAGCTTGGAGCTAGTGCATGAGGTTTACAGTACGACTCTCTCCCGCTCGCTCCCGCCTGCCTGCCTGGGCTGGAGACAGCTGCTTCCAACTCGGACTGATAATATATACATCATCATTCGAGCTTATCCAGGTAAGATATTAATAAAGTAGTGACACATTCAGCGGGAAACTAACTATAATTAAGACATGTGCCAACTTTGACGACGTTTGGTTCAGTATTTTAAGAGCAAACTTCAATAAGAATAGGCTTGGAGTTCTGAGGAGCCGAAAGGGTACAGGGGGGGTAGGGGAGTAATTATCTTGAAATCCCATAGTCTTTGGGGACAACCTGACGTCAGGTTGTACCAAATCTCCCATTCATTTGAGAAAAAAAAAAGCAGTGTTCGACCTTTAGAGGGCGCTTATGCCAGGTATGCTGCTGAAAAATGATACAAATGGTAAAATGGCAACAGTTTGGTGTCAAATGTGGAAATTCTGACCAGAATTCTTCACACATCACCCCCAAAGTCATATATATTGGTTAAAAGCTGAAAAAAAGTGTTTTGGAGGTAAGTTCTCCTTTAAGTTTAACGGACAGGTTACCAAACCATGTAGTGATGCCATAGCGGATGATGGATTCAATGGCTGCCCTGTAGAACAGCAGCATGATGTTTTTTTCCACTCCATGGACCCTGAGCCTTCTCAGAAAGTGCTCAGTACACATGTGTGTAATGTTAAGAGTGTGGCCTCCATATCTGATAGGATCACATGTTAAGAGTGTGGCCTCCATATCTGATAGAATCACATGTTAACACGTTGAGTGCCAAGGACGAGATATCTCGTCTTACATAATCCAACCGTTAAGTGCCAAAGACGAGATATCTCGTCTTACATAAACTTTTTTTTTTTTGACGGTGGGACATCAATCAACCCCTTTTACGTCTTCTATATCACTATTGGAGGAAGAGAATGTGTATAATCTATTTTACCGACCACTAAGTGGCGACAGTTCTCTCCAGACAGAGACAGAGAGAAAGCCACAGCCACGGGACCCGTGGCTGTGGCTTTCCGTGCTGGAGAAAGCATTCTAATTTTCAAGGAAATAGCTGGGCGTTTTTTTGACGGTGCTACGTGGATCAATGCCCCCCGCATCTCCTATGGAGATATTGGAAGTATTGAATGTGTATAATCTATTTTACCGACCAGCTAGGTGGCGACGGTCCTCTCCCGACAGAGATAAAGTCAACCAAAAGCAGCCGCCTCCCGCGGAAATGGCTTGGCGATTTTACAGTCAGAAACGAACGAGCCTCATTCTCATACTGTAGGCGGGGACGCTTTCGCGCTGCTGCGGTGGGGGGTTCCAGAAATGGACTGTGTGGGCAGCATAAAGCCTAGAGTCGCACGGGGCTTCATCGGGGCTCTCAAACCCAAGAGACGAGTGAGACCTATCCACACTCGCTGCCAGGGAGAGAGGCTGCTCAAACTCGCTGCCAGGGAGGGACGCTGCTCAAACTCCCAGCAGCAAAGCACTCACTTGTGACAAACGCAGGCTGAAAGCCACTAGACACGCCCACGGAGGGAGGAGTTGAAGGAGAGGGCGTTCGGAACTATATTGTTTGGATGTCTGATCTCTCACTGATGCCAAAAATAAATGGTTAAAGTGACTGTTCTGTCTGTTTGATTGAATTTCACAAAACTGCGATTATCTCAGCTTCCTGTCTCAGACGCTAAAACCATGCTGTACTCAACGGCTAATATCTACATAACTACTAACTCTACAAACTAACTCTTTTAGACAGAGAAAGCACACATTCTATTAGTACTTTTGTGAACTTTGTGTTGACAAACTCCAAGCAGAAAATAATCCTCGGCTCTTGTAAAATGAGCCAGAATCCTCAAAAAAACGGCTTGGCAAAAGCTACCTACAGCAAAAAAAAAAAACGGCTGGCAGTCAATGTGTTAAGTGGACTCCATACCTGATAGGATCACATGTTAAGAGTGTGGCCTCCATACCTGATAGGATCACATGTGTGTAATGTTATTTAGGGGCGGCTGTAGCTCATGAGATAGAGTCCACTAATCACTTTGGATAAAAGAGGTCGGTGGTTCGATTCCCACCTCCTCCAGTCTGCATGTCGAAGTGTCCTTGAGCAAGATACTGAACCCCAAATTGCTCCTGATGGTGTGGCAGCACCCTGCCTGGTAGCCTGCCACCATCGATGTATGAATGGGTGAATGTACCTACTGATTGTAAAGCGCTTTGGATAAAAGCGCTGTATAAATGCAGGCCATTTACCATTTAAGACTGTGGACTCCCTACCTGATAGAATCACATGCAGTGTGTAATGTTATTTAAGACTGTGGACTCCATACCTGATAGAATCACATGTGTCTAAATGTTATTTGTTGCTTCTCTGCTGCCAAGGCGCTCACAGAGCTGGCAGTCAGCTTGGCAGTCAGTTGGGAGAACGAGTGTCGGCTGTTGTTTCTGTCAGAAGATAATATTGGCTTGATGGCGGCCGGCCGGGGGGGACTGTTTTGGGGATCAGCTAGTGGCGGTGTCTCAGAGGGGGTGGATCTAGACATGTGGTGTGTGTGTGTGTGTGCGTGTGCGTGTGCGTGTGCGTGTGCGTGTGCGTGTGCGTGCGTGCGTGCGTGCGCGTGCATGTGTGCGTGCGCGCGTGTGTGTATGTGTGTGTGTGTGTGTGTGTGTGTGCGTGCGTGCGCGTGCATGTGTGCTTGTGTGTCTGTGTGTGTGTTTGTGTGTGTGTGCTTGTATAGCTACAGTATCCTAGTGAGGACCAATTTCAGTTTTATACCTGGGAAGTGAGGACCTTTTAGGAAAGTGAGGGCATTTTGGGCGGTCCTCACTTTCTCACACACCTTCAAAGGGCTGTTTGAAGGTTCAAGCTGGAGTGCGTATACTGTAACTTTTACATACAAATTGACGTCAGCCATAATACAAGTTCCCACAATGTTAATTAAGCCTCTCTTGGTGTGCCACAGTAGACTGGGCTGGGGGTTCAATCTGCTGTTGGGGGACAGACAGAGACTTCTGCCCGCCCTAGCTGGTTAATTTCCAGTTAGCCTTATGCTAACTCGAATGGGGATAAATAAAATAATTCAGTCGTGCGGCCAGTGGCGCTGGAAGTACTTTTAGGTAGGGGATGCTGTAAGGAAGGTGCTCTCGGTGCTGCCCGCAGAAAATTTTATGTTTTTTGGACTTTCATCCATATTCAGAAGAATATTTAATTTTAAATTAACATTAGGATTATACTGTTGTGATGTCATTATTCAGTATCTTCTCCTTTTCTCACTCACTTTCATGTAGGGCACCTGCTCTCCCTTTAGTTGTTTTCACTACAACAGACAGCAACACAGGCATAAACACTGAACTTATTATTATTATTATGGAAAACCAGATTATGATGAAAATCAAACACTTTTGAAGAGAGAGCGTATGAAATAAGATTAGAGCTGGGAAGCACACACTGTTTTTTAATGCATTTTGTTGGTGGTATAAACACAAGACAGCCAAATCCAACAATTTCAAAAATCCCATCTCTTGCCACCAGGGGGTGCTGCAGCACCCTCAGCACCCACCTTCCAGCTCCCTTGCGTGCGGCTCTTCTAGCCCTTCCATGATAGCGGACCAAAATGATCAAAATTCTGAAGTGAAACGAGTCATTTTGTGGGAAATGTGACGTTCAAAGCTGTTGTATTGGTCCAAATATAACTGACTGATTATAAGAAACCCCCATTTTTCAAGACAGATTTTTGAAAAAAAATAAAAAAAAGGCCAAATCTTGTTTCTATAAAGAAAAATAATTCAAAAAAATATATAATAACACACATTAAATAACAAGGTGCTCTGTTTTTAACTGTCTCTCTAATAAAATCATATTTTCAACGTCTTTTAGATGAAATTGTCACCTGGCGTTTATGATACTTGCTGAGTGCTTCAGTGGATGCAACAGATAGGTGCAACGCATGCATAACACAACAGGGTGAAACACCACCGTTTCCGTTTTAAACAAACATTTTGCTATTTTTGTCGGGACTGAACTCAGCACTCGTCTGCCTGTCGGTCCCTGCCCATTACAAGCGGAAATGATGTAGGGAGTCACCTTTGCCCTCCTCCACTGGTCTCTGGGTGCTGCAGCTTGCTTGGCTATCTTGCTGTTTTTCCATTTTGCATTGGTCTATTTCGTATTGAGAGAGAGAGAGATGGAGCACTCAGGTGCTGCAGGTGCTGTTGTGAATGGAAAATGACATGTTAAATGCTAGACCACCAGACTGCTCCTCCCTATCTGCAATCTATGGTCAGGTTAAAAACCTCCCATTGCTCCCTCCGCTCCTCCACCCTTGCAGATTGCCTGGCGCCCTCCATTGCTACGTGGGCTCAAGAGGTTAGCCTTAGGGGCTAATGGGGGAATGCATGATGTCAATGAAAGTCCTCACTAAGGTAGCTATCCTGGCTTGTGTGTGTGCGTTATTTCAATTCAGCAAGCTCAACGGGGGTTTAAAGTTTCTCCTTTTAACAGACACATACATCAACCTCCCTGCAGCTATAAACTATCATTGAAATGCACAGACTTCATGCTAGCAGGACAATATACTTTACTCTCTCGCTCCTTTTCTTCCATCTTTGTTTCCTTGTTTTTGTTTCTTTCCCTTCCATCCATCCTTCCTAGCAGACATTTCAATGCTGACATAGATTTTGGGCCGTCTGGGTAGTGTAGAGGTAAGTCAAGTCAAGTCACTTTATTTGCCATTTACAGTAGGGACTGCATTGGAATTGGGGTGCTAGGAGCTTAAAAACATACATAACAAATCACAGGACAGCATATAAAAACATTTAGATACCGTGTAAAAGAATAAAAGGAATAAAAAGGTTAAAATTTTAAAAAGATAAAAAGAGACAAGTGCATATTGGATAGAGCCGAGTTCACCAGCTCAAGTTTTAAAGTGCAAGATAATTAAAGTGCACATGAATTAAGATAGATAAAGTGCCTATGCATAGAGGCAACATTGCATGTACAGTTAGGTATAAGACATCTTATACAAAGGAAAAGCAACAAAAAGTAAGGCATGGTCTACAGCTTGGCGGGTGTAGGATCTAGCGTTTGGTATTAAGGTCATTCAGACTGCGTACCACACTTGGAAAAAAGCTCTTTGCAAAACGAGTGGTAGAGCATTTCATAGAGCGGTAGCGTCTGCCGAGGGGAAGTAGGTTAAAGAGATTAGCGGCTGGGTGACCTGCAGGGTCTCTAACAATGCTAGAAGCACGGGCCAGAAGTCTAGAGCTGTAGAGCTCTTCTAATGCAGGCAGGTCGGCCCCGGTTGCCCTGCGAGCACGGCTCACAACTCTGTTTAGAGATGTTTTCTCCTTCACAGTAAGATTACCAAACCATACGGTGAAAGAGCTGGTGAGGATACTCTCGATGATACATCGATAAAAATTAAGGAGGACCTGACTGTTGTGGGTAAAATGCTTCAGTCTTCTTAAGAAGAAGAGCCGTTGCTGAGCCTTTTTGATGACTGTTTTAGTATTGGAGTGCCAAGTGAGGTCATCAGAGATGGTGACACCAAGAAATTTAAAATCCCTAACCATCTCGACTTCAGAGCCGTTGATTAGAATGGGATGGTGGGGTCCCTTAGTGCGGCGGAAATCGATGACGAGCTCCTTTGTTTTAGAAGCGTTAAGTATGAGGTTGTTAGCCTCGCTCCACCTGACTAGATTTTCCACCTCCAGTCTGTAGTTGGACTCGTCATTTGAGCTTATGAGCCCAATGACGGTGGTGTCGTCCGCGTACTTTACAATCAGATTGTTAAGGAAGTAAACACGCTCTCCTACCACCAGGGGGCATCTGGGTAGTGTAGAGGTAAAAGCGCTCTCCTACCACCAGGGGGCATCTGGGTAGTGTAGAGGTAAACACGCTCTCCTACCACCAGGGGGCATCTGGGTAGTGTAGAGGTAAAAGCGCTCTCCTACCACCGTGGAGACCAGGGGCGTTTCTACGGGTGGGCCTGGGTAGGCACAGGCCCACCCACTTCTTGCCCTAGCCCACCCAAAAAAAAAAAAAAAAAATTGGTTGTTTTCTAGAGGCAAACTTGCTGCTGCCTTGCTAGTTAATGGTCGTCATGCAATTGCCCCACCAATTTTATCCAGGCCCACCCAATTTTATCCAGGCCCACCCATAATTTAATTTCTGCCTACGCCCCTGGTGGAGACCCAGGTTCATTTCCCGGCAGCGGTACTTCCGGCTTGGTCAGAGGTTCCTACAGACACAATTGGCCGTGTCTGCGGGTGGGAAGCCAGTGGGGTACGAGTCCTGGTCGCTGCATCTCCTCTGGTGGTCGGTCGGGGTGCCTGGTTGGTTGAGGGAGGGGACCTGGGGGTAATAGCATGATCCTCCCACGCGCTACCTCTCATAGCATATACCTCTCAGGTATGCTACCTCCTGCCAGGGAAAACCTCACTGTCAGGTGAAAAGAAGTGGCTGGTGACTGCACATGTATCGGAGGAAACGTGTGCTAGTCTACAACTGTTGATGTTGAACTTGGCTGCCTTGCGCATACTGCCATCTGTCAAATGTTTACTGGGTCTTTCTTTCTTTCTTTGTCTCATGCTGTCATTCACTCACTGGCATGCACCTATGTGTTTATGATTTGATTCATGAAAACCTTTCAAAAAACAAAAAATATTTTCATAATGTGACGATTATCTTGCTGAACAAAACCTCTAAGTAGCTTATTTCAGGCATCTAACCAAAATCATCGACGTCTAAAAATATGGACAGAGTCAGCATGACGTCACCCATTGGTTTATGGACTCCCGTTTTGAAGCCGTGGCCATCTTGGGGTTCTTGCGCAGCTCGCACGAGACGGCACGAGACGGCACGAGACGGCACGAGACAGGGGTTTCCCAGAGCCACAGATCCGCCTGCTATTCACCTTATGTAGCCACGCCCATTTGACCCGGTTCTGTGGTCGTGTGACGACTTCCGGCAAAAAAAAAAAAAAAAAAATGGCTGGCTGCTCCAATATAATCTAACTCTGAATTAACTAATAATTTATCCAATTGTATGTAACATACCAAATAAAAGCAAACAGCAATGTCTAAGAATGCAACGCCATGTAACTGGCTCGTTAAGTCTCGCATTCCAGGGAATTACGTTAACGTCTGCGGGTCTTATTCACCTTATGTAGCCACACCCATTTGACCCGGTTGTGTGGCCGTATCAAAACTTCCGGCTAAAAATAATAATAAAATAAAATAAAAAATGGCTGCGCTGCTCCAATATAATCTAACTCGGACTTAAATAATAATTTAGCCAATTGTATGTAACATACCAAATAAAAGCAAACGGCAATGTCTAAGAATGCAACACCATGTAACTGGCTCGTTAAGTCTCGCATTCCAGGGAATTACGTTAACGTCTGCGGGTCTTATTGACGTTAGTGGCTCGAGCTGCGCTCGGAGGAGAGAAAACCATCTGAAGCTTTCTTTGTTGGAGTCCAGGTATGTTTTACAAGAAAGTGTTCGTCATTGTCGACGATAACGTTATCTGACCTGGCTAAGTGGATACTCCGCTTGCTTGCTGTGTACCGAGCTCAAAGTAGTAGGCTGTTTTACCTACACTGTCCACTACAAAAACAACTCTCTTCTTCATGACGTTCATTTGTATTTCGCGCCGTGACCGCCGGAAGTGTTAACACGACCCGGAAGAATTTGGCCCACCCCCGCGTCTGAACATAAGGTGAATAGGTCTGTGAGAGTCAAGCTGCATGATCACTGGACAGGCCACCTGTCAATCATGCCCAAAACGTCTTTTCTATCATCTATTTTACTCTAAACAGGTGAGTTATATAAAAATTCTCCACTACAATTGTTATGAAATACGAAATTAGCTATATAGACCAAAACCGTGTTTTGAACCACATATGTAATCCCTTTGTGAAGTCAGACATTTTAACATGGGGGTGGATGGGCTCATGTTTTAAATTGTACAAGGAACCATCTAACCTGGTGCATTATTAAAAAAATATTGTTTCCAGAGATGTTTATTAGATCTCATTGTGCTAAGAACCAAACTACATGACTCTAATGTGGTTAAAGCTTCAAGCATCCATGGGAAAAGGCATTATATTAAAAAATAAAGAAATAAATAAAGAAATAGAGAGATGATCTCTGCACTAGCGTGTGCGTCAGGTGCCTCGGAGAAGAGGCACAACGCTCCCGCACACTGACATCACTTAAAGCAAGACTTTTATTCAGTAACAATAATGCAATGTTTCAGTCAACCGACAAAAGGCATTATATTAAAAAAAATCATATTGGGATTCATGAATCGATATCAGTTCCTTTAAATGAAATGTCTATTTTCAATAATGAAGACTACCTCAGCCAATGCCCGATCAGGTTAATCAACCATCCCAATCATTGATTTGCATGCCCGTTTTCATTCATCTCTCTCTCCCCTCTGCAGCAAATGCCCTGTTCAGGTTCTATCTATCTATCTATCTATCTATCTATCTATCTATCTATCTATCTATCTATCTATCTATCTATCTATCTACCTATCTATCTATCTATCTATCTATCTATCTATCTATCTATCTATCTATCTATCTATCTATCTATCTATCTATCTATCTTTGATTTAGCTTCTTTTTGGTTATGTCCTTTTGGGTTGTGTTTTGGTGTAGGAGTCGCCTGGACAGGTGTTCAAAATTAGTGTTCCGCTATATACACTTAACACAGTGTGTAATCTGGTTACTGTGCATGTATGTTACATCTCCAATGCTCTGTGATGTCTATATCAAATAAACTTAACCTAACCTATATCACATTGATATGCACGCTCCTTCATTCCTTGTCCAATCACAGTCGCCCACGCTTTCCCTCCCTGGCCTATATCCAATCAGGTCATTTTCTTCACTTTTCTGCTGGCCAATCACTTAACCGGAGTAGTATATCAGATACCATGTATCTTATTGTGTTGTAATTCACCTTGTGCTGTCACCACTCAGTTGCTGATCTTCGCCGAAGCAGTTGTTTCGCCCCACCTCCTCCCCTGACCACCACCAATGTCAATGTCACCAGTGTCCTGAAGAATTCTCTATCCTGACGTCAGGAGCGTCATCATATCATGGAGTCATACGCCAAATCTAATTTGTTTATTGTATCATTAAAGTTTGTTTCTAGTCTCTCATTATTGAATATCAATTCGATATCGATTTCTTTTCCAACCCAGCCCTACAGAGCATCTCTATTCGCTACAGACCCAAATACGGCATTTGTATGTAGTGGTGAAGAGAATATTTTACTATCCCTTTCATGCATGAATGATTAAATCACAAAGTCATATTTTTTCGTAAATGTTTCTTAATGTTTCTAATTTGCATTGCGCACGGTGGTTAAACGAGCGCAAACGCTAAATTACCGCTTTTGCGAAGATAGGGCCCAAAGGTTGTTACAGTAGAGAGAAATTTCGATATCTCTTTAATCACTCCATAAACCAGAAAATACCATCAACAGTCGGCGGTTTGACCATTTTGTCAAACTGCCACTGAGTGACTGAAACAATGTTATGTTAAGCCACTCATTTTGAAATCTGTTTCCCAGTTGTTGCTACCTGTACTGTATACTATAATGTTATAATAAGCCATGGAGCAATAGCCTAATTAATGGTCGACGTTTACACTGCTGGTCCCGCCTGATGCAGTTGATCAAATTAATAATAGTATTGTACAGGTCAGGTGCTATGCTTAAGTTTGTCAGTATCAAGAGGAAATGCTCGATCATCAACCAGATGACAATTTCTTATTTATGTCAATGTTAATATTCACCTATCTTAAGATTATGTAGAAAATATTCTATTCAATACATATTGTTTGTCTGTACCTCATTCTGCTATGTATAAGTTTACTTATTCTTCTCAGATGGAGCAAACTGTGGATTGCAGTGGGAACACTGGGGTATCAGGCAAGGGCATAACTTTGGTCTGAGACACAATACACAATACCCCGCCCCCCCCCCCCCTTCCCCATCCACGAAAAAATGCAGGGGGATTTAACTGAATGAGTACCACTTTTATGATTTTTGAAGCATTTAATGGGGGGGGGGGGGATCAGATTTCAGATTTCCCTGCCTTTCATCATGCACGATCACACCCAGCTCAACGGGCACTGAGCACCATTATAATCAATTGCAATTTTGGTTTCAAAAAAGGCTGTACCTCTACTTGCCTTTCTGCCTTTACAATATTAATGTGTGTGTGTGTGATGTGTATGTTTGTGTCATGTGCGCGCGTGCCCGCGGGCGTGTGTGCGTCTGTGTGTACAGTAGGCATGTGTGAGTGTTAACGTGTCTTTGGCTGGGATGAGGGCAATGGTGAAATGTTTACTCTGCAGATGGTGGGTACTACACTAGCAACATATACATTTGTAATCCCCCAGACGATGCCCTGGTTTAAAGAAAAGAAGAGGGAAAAGAAGGTGCATTTGATCAAAAGACAAAAAAAGAGTAGAGTGAGATGATGACATGCAACCTAGTCATCAAGTCATCAATCACACTCCCCCTCCCTTTATGGCCAATAGGAAAAGAGTTACTCATAGCATTACCAACCAATCCGTGTATATCCTCCGCTTGGACTATTGACACAGTTTGTGCAACGCTATCTCCGAAAAATAATAACTGTGTATTAGCAATATTAGTCCACACAGCGCAAAATGTAGTTTCACAGTAACGGCTGTAAAATTGTGGAATATGAATGTCTTTTTGATAACAAATGGCAGTTTATTTGAAAACGTTTAAAAACAACTTGGTTATATCGGCAACCAAGACAACTTGATTTAGTTGGGGACCACAAATACCAATAGGAGTTTGGAAGTCTCTGGCTCAAGTTGTTGCAAAATTGGTCCCCGCAGCCATGAAGTTCAACTAGTGAACGAGGAGGACAGGTCAGTGAAACGAGCACAAGCCAGAAGCCCAAGAGCGGTTTGCAGCCACACGACGCCTTCCGGTGTTAACGCTAATAGCGTTAGCAGCGCTGAACCGAGCGCCACATGTGCTGCTAGTGGCTCCGTCAGCAGCGCAAGTGGGGAATCCACAAACAAACGACACAATTTAGGTTTGGATTGAGCTGCGGTGGGATGGAGGAAGAGCCCAGGCAACAGTGCGGGCTGAGCAGGAGAGTTTAACACATTCACTGCCAACCGTTTTTTCAATACTGTAGGTAGCTTCTGCCAAGGTTTTTTTTTGAGGATTCTGGCTCATCTTTCAAGAGCCGAGGATTATTTTCTGCTAGGACTTTGTGAACACAAAATATCTCAAAAGAACTAATAGAATGTGTGCTTACTCTGTCTAAAAGAGTTAGTTTGTAGAGTTAGTAGTTATGTAGGCATTAGCAGTTGAATACAGCATGGTTTCAGCGTCTGAAAATGAAAGCTGAGATAAATGCCTTTTTGTGAAATTCGATAGAACAGGCAGAACAGTCACTTTAACCATTTATTTTTGGCATCAGTGAGACATCAGACATCTAAACAATATAGTTCTGAACAGTAATTTCCTCCATAACAGCACCCCCACCCCCCTCTCCTTCAAACTCCTCCCTCCGTGGGTGTGTCTCTGGTGGCTTTGCAGCGTTTGTCACAGGCTGCCTGTGTGCTGCTGCCTGGCTGCTGGCGGCCGCTCGTCGGGCGAGTCTGGATGGGGCTCGTTCGTTTCTGGGTTTTCAGTTGTGAGCTGGGATTAATCTGCGTGCGATTCTGGGCTTTATGCTGCGTGTTTCAAAGTGTGTTGCACCCAGTCTATTTTTGGAACCCCCCACCGTTGTGCGCCACCGTTGTGCGCCAGCGCGAAAGCGTTTTCGCCAAACCATTCTACAGTATGAGAATGGCTTCCTCACGCTTTTCCCTGCAGTTTTGGCTCGGCTTTCTCTAGTCTGGAGAGCACTGTCGCCACTTAGTGGGTCGGTCGAATGGGTTGTACACGTTCGGTGGCTCCCATATTTTTATAGGAGATGTAAAAGGGTTAGATCCACGTCCCACCGTCAAAATAACTCGTCCACGGCAGTCAACCGTTTTTTTTTTTTTGACGAGTTAACTCGTCCACGGCAGTGAACGTGTTAATAGAGTTGTCTTGTGACGAAACATTGAAGCCTGCTTTCAGAAAGTTGTTGGACTTTTGGATAAAGCAACACAGATAATACCCTGCCCTGTCTGACAAAGCTGTGCTCTTTCTCCTTCCTTTTGCGACCACATATCTGTGCAAGAAAGGCTTCTGTTCACTTGCTGCCATCAACACCAAATAGCTACAGAAGCTTTTCACAGAGACAGACAGGCACAACCTTCACGTTAGGCTTATGTGAGTTGTCAATGGACATCAATATGCTCTGTATGTGTGTGTTTGAATATTTGAAGTAGGCTACAATTGTTTGCTGTGTGTGTACAGTGTGTGTGTGTGTGTGTGTGTGTGTGTGTGTGTGTGTGTGTGTGTGTGTGTGTGTGTGTGTGTGTGTGTGTGAGTGTGTGAGAGAGAGAGAGAGAGAGAGAGAGAGAGAGTGTTTGAAGTACATTTGCTGAAATCAAGTTCTCAATTTTCTCACTTGCTGTGTGAGAATGATACGGTTATATGTTCTCATTTACTGAGGTGCATTGTATGATAATTGTGTGGAAGAGTTTGCTAGTTCTAGTGCTACCCCTTTGTACATTGTGGCTGTGGCTGACAAAAGTTAACAATAAATCATGTTATTAGGAAGAAGTGTGCCTCCTGCGTAAACTGTGCAGCTGAATAGACTGTATTTTAACGTCGGTCATGGGGGTACTTGGAGAGCCAACTCATTTCTCAGGTGGTACTTGGTGTAAAAAGGTTGAGAACCACTGGGTTAGGGTAAGCATTTCACTCCTGCCAAAACAAAACAAAAGTTTTGTTTGTACGTTTTGGTTTTGAGTAAAATGTTCTATGGTCTCTCCTGATTCTAAATATAGCTGAATCGCTTGGGTTGTAAAAAAAAGAATTATACGCATTTTACGAAATGTTTGTGGAAAAAATAATAGGGAATGAACTCCCTTGGTTCGTATGCCTAACCCGGAAGAGGGCGTGACTTTGGCTCCATAGAGATAAATCTATAAAAGTGATATCTTGGATATGGCATGTGGCAGCACGCTCACACACAGCATCTCCTCTTTCATTGTTCTTTGCTGTGGTTTGCTTCAAGGCCCAACGTCTAGACAGCTCTCTCTCTCTGTGTTGTTTTCCAATCACTCAACACACACACACACACACACACACATGCACACACACACACGCACACGCACACACACACACACACACACACACATGCACACACACACGCACACACACACACGCACACGCACACACACACACACACATGCACACACACACACACACACCCACATGCACACACACACACACACACCCACATGCACACACACACGCACAAGCACACACACACACGCACACGCACACACACACACACACACCCACATGCACACCCACACGCACACGCACACACACACACACACGCACACACACACACACAAGCACATACATGCACACGCACACATTGCATATACACAGTCAGTAAGTCACAGCATTGTCTTTCGGGTGTTATTCTTCTCTGTTCATGCTGTTGTCATGGGAACAACACTCAGAGACTATTGTCTTTCTCTGTCTCTCTCCCTCTCTGTCTCTCTGTCTCTGTCTGTCTCTCTCCCTTCCCTCTCTGTCTCTCTGTCTCGCTCACTCTCTCTCTGTCTGTCTCTCTCTCCTCTCTCTCTGTCTCTGTCCAACAGACAGACAATAAATGCAAACTATTTCCCCTAAGCAGTCAGTGTACAAAACAACTTGACAGCATAACAGCAGCGAGAGCTGTGACTAGATGAGCCAGGCATCTACTGTTATATCAATCTGCTGTTTCAATATGCTCACGTCTTCAGATGCTGTTTTTTCAAAGCCATAGTGTAAAGAGAGTTCATGTTTGAATGCTACTGCAGTGCCCGTTCAGTACACTCGCTTCACGCTCTGTGCGTAGGGCACCAAGTGCGGGAAGGGGGCATCAATAGTCGGGTTTCCATCCACCTGTTTTTAGGCGAAATTTCAATTTGCGCATAAAAAAAGTGAGTGGAAACGCTGCCTAATTCGCAAAAGACTCCAAATATCGCAAAAAAGTTTTCACGCTTGAGGGAGGCGGAAAAGTCGGGTGTATGGATAAAAGGAAAATGCGAAACGTGCACGTGGAAACAGATTAAGCGATATTCCGTTGTCTCTCCATTCAAAAACCACACAGTTTGCCTTGATCACTGCAAAACATGACATGCTGTGTGTAGCCTCCAGACAATGGGGCTACACACGGTAAATCATGGTAAATACGCAGCACAATACCCGCCGTGGTAAACAGAAGAAGACGGATATTAACTTTAAGGTGACTCACTTCTAGAATTGAATGAAATTGTATTCACTTACTATCTGCTCCGTGGATTATAACGTTATGCTTGCCGAGTCGCACATGGTAATCCAGAAAGTTATGGTACCTTTGTCTACTTGTAGATCATCAAGAAACTTTAAATGAATAACGTTAGATGTGTTTAACAGAGCTGTATATCGGGTCTAGCAGCTGATCAGCAGCTCAGACAGCCTCAAACACGAGGTGATTGACAGCTCTATAATTCGCAAAATAGCAGTGGATGGAAACGCGTATTATTTCGCTTTTTCTTTTGCCGACTTTCTGAAAATTCGATTAAAAGTTGCGATACATTTGGATGGAAACCCAGCTAATGCCAGGTAGGAATGACCCGCACAGTCAAACCCCAGTGGCGTGGATGCCCTGGAGTGTGGTCGTAATGCCCCCCTCTAAAATTAACTACCCAAACGGCCAGTTTTGAATTGGCCATGGTGCCCTAAATTTTTTTGTGGATTTCCCCATTTCAAACTAACGTTACATGTGACGCAGCAAATAACAAAATTCATGTTTCCCTCAGTCTGCTGGACATCAACAGTATAACTCTTTTTCAAGGGTTTGAGATCCCAGTGTGGCACGGAATGCCCCCTCTCTCTATTTCTCCCTTCTCTCCTCCACTCTGTTCGTCTCTCTTGTCATCAAGGCTCTGACCAAAACAAATGCTGAATTTGAAGAGAGAGGTTTTTGCACCGCGGTGAAGTTAGTTAGGTTCACTAATCCCATTGGTTCCTTCCCTCTCCCTCTTTACACGTCCTTGATGCTACACTTGCAAAATTTGAGGGAAACATCCATGATTCTTTGGGATTAAGATTTGAATGAAATGAATTAGGTTTGGTTCTTTAAACTGTTCAGACTCGTATTGTTCAACATGACACTATTCATCTCTGTGAATGATTAGCACAGTGGTAAAACCTTCATGTGGGAGATCTGGGTTCAAATCCCGGATGGGGTAATCGTTTTTCTCTTCTTCTTAATGTTGCATAATGGTTAATCTGGACATATTTTATTATGTATAAAGTTGCTGAATGAACTTCATCATGATGTAATTTTGCTTGCTGGGATAGCTTGATACATATTTGGAACCCGCAAAAGGTATATACAACCCCCCCAGTACAACAAATAGGTGTAGTCTACACCAGTACACAAAATAAACAACAAAGATCACACCACAAATTAAACAATAATGATGATGATAAGAATAAAATATGATAGGGATATGATTCAGTTTCAGTTCTTCTAGTCTCATATCTATTCTCGTATTGAAGTTTATTTATCCACCTTTTTTATAAATGAAGCCTGCGTTAGTTCATTCAAGACATGATGTCATAGGCTACGCCCCAGCTGTACCAGCTGACAGCCTCTGTTTGGTTCACCGTTTAACCAATTCTCCAATCACAGTCATTCTCACAACAAGGCGGTCCGTTTAAATATGGCCGCCTCTCACTCACTGATCTGTTCCCCACCTTGCTGATCGTTGCGGCTGCTGGCAAACGCTTTGCCCCCTCCACCCCAGCCTCCACCTTTTAGATCAATGCTATCATGTATTGTAGCTCTGGAGTCTGCATGGCTCAAAAAATGAACATGTTCCCATGTCTTGCTTTTAGGCTCCCTCTTTTATTTATTTATTTTTATTTATTTATTTATTTATTTCAGGGACAGTGCAACATTAATTAACATTTTCATGTAAATGTGCCGGATAGCCTTAGCTAATTTCCATCCGCAGTCCCTCGACAGGTGAGGTACAAAAAAGTTTAAAAGAAGAAATAAGAAAATTAGTGCAAACGTAGGGCATTCATACACATACAGCAATGTAAATGACACATACATACACATAGGGTAAACGCAAACAACACAACACAAATGAAACAAAAACAGGGAACATTGGGGATATTAACCAAGGTGGACACAGGACTTTCAAGGACATACAAAAACAACACATAAAACAAAAAGGTTTAAATGTGATCGCAGGTTTGATTTGATCTGATCTACTTTTACTTCTATGGTTTAAATGTATCTGGAATATTTTATTCCCATGGGGGATTCTGCTTGCTCTTCCTGCTCGGCATAGCATGCTGCTTGCTGAGCCGCGAGTTCAGGGAGAATTAAATTAATTAAATATTAAATTAAATATTAAATGAATTCTAAGAGCGGAGCCTTCAACGCCAAACATAATTGTATGCATTGTATTCATAATACAATAAATGGTTAATTCTATGACTTGAGTGTTCTTGAATGAACGGCGCGACAGGCGAGAAAACGGCCTCAGAATCAGAAAGGTATAGTTGACCCACCTTTTTGTGACCACTAGCACTGCTCCACTACTACCACTACTACCACTACTACTACTAGCACTGCTCCACAGACAACAAAGAGCTGCGTGACGTTTAGAATTGACGAACGGTAGGTTCATTTAACATAAGCCAAGTAACGTTAAACTTAATTTTCTTTTTTACATTTTCCCCTCCAGATAACATCCAATTCTGCAATCATCCTATGAGAAACATATATGTGCATCAATTGATATATTTTCACTGAGGACAAATCAAAATACCAGAAAAATGCGCTGAAGCTCAGAAGTTTCTGTGCTGAATCCTGAAAAAAACATATTTACCACCGGGTGTAAATAGTCACATCCTCTATTTACACCCGGGTGCAAGTAGCATCTGCCTTAATCACAACAATATAGAGTAGGTGTTACAGCTTACATGTCCTCCTTAATGCACACTTCAGGTAGCCTATCAGTCTGGTTTTCACAATGGCAAGAACATCAATGTTAAGAGAGCTTTGATCTGTACACGTATATGCATCGCTCTCTCTCTCCTCTCTCTCTCTTTCCCCCCTCTCTCTCTCCTGCTCTCTCTCTCAAAATCTGCTAGAAGCCAGGCCCGGTTCTACATGCTCAGTTGAAAAGTTTGTTTTTGTTTTTGTTTTTCAGCTTTCAGTTGTGTCTAAGGTGTAACATTGACATTGGACTATCCCTAGAGTGTTACTGTAATAGAGTGTTCACCCTTTACAGACGGTGAATTCGATGTTAACCCATCAAAACGTGACGCTCAGTCGGGGAACCCTTGCGTCACTTCCAGAAGAGAAAAGTCGCCCCCTCCTGTCAGAAACCAACGGTGCGGGCGAGGTGAGGCGAGGGCTAGTCAAGACTCACCACTAGTCACGTTACCATGCCGCGTCAGACATGGTGCGGGCGAGGTGAGGCGAGGGCTAGTCAAGACTCACCACTAGTCACGTTACCATGCCGCGTCAGGCATGGTGCGGGCGAGGTGAGGCGAGGGCTAGTCAAGACTCACCACTAGTCACGTTACCATGCCGCGTCAGACATGGTGCGGGCGAGGTGAGGCGAGGGCTAGT
>NC_139627.1:9432660-9450160 GCF_964638095.1 Poromitra crassiceps
ACTTCTCAAGTCCTCATTTTGGTTTGGTCCGTGTAGCCTTTGCTAGGAGAGGCACACTATAGTCACAAGCATTTGGGAAGTTAGCTAACTAGCTACATTAGCTAGTGTGAAGCTCCCCGGGCAGGGTGTAACGTTATGGCAGGCCGTGGTAATAGAATCCCTGCTCGGCCAGCCACCGAAGGAAATGTCCGGGTGCAGCCCGGCCTAGCGGAGCTGTAGATAGCTAGGGGGATGTTGATAAATCAATTGTTAGCTTGCTTTATGTCCAAGTCACGTTTTTCATCGATGGTCAAATTCGTTTTGACAATCCGTTGCTCGTTGATATAATTGTTTTACAACTACCAAATTTAGTAGCCATAGCAGAGATCGCCTGTCTGTTTCTGTTATGCATGACTATCTATCTATCTATCTTATCTATCTTATCTAGATAGATAGATAGATAGATAGATAGTCAGACAGACAGACAGACAGTCTCGCTTCTACAGCGATAGCTCTCTGGGCAGAAGTTTGCAAACGCAAAAACTCCTCGCGCTGCCCACCTGGAGTATTTTCCGGAGGGTGGGGGTTCAGGGACAGGACCTAAAAACAGAGCGTTTCGGACAGAGGGTGAACTGAAGGGGGCAGTGAGAGCCAGTACAAGATAAACTGAGTTTTTTCAACTATGACTGATGCAATAAGTTACTCTAGTGGAGGCCAACAATAAAATAATAATACATTATATTAGCAAAATATGGGCCCTTTAACACAATTGGCTGGTTACTCATGCAACCACCCCCCCCCCCCGACCCCCCAACCCAACTAATACCGTCATATACCTCCTTTCTCGTATATTGCTTGCTCGTATATCAGGGCCTAATGTCAGGAAAGTATGAAGGTTTGAAAAAATAGATACCACCCAAGCCTACTGTGTTATTTCACCTTTGATTTAAACACTTCCACAGATTGCAAAATTTGAACACTGTGATGTACAGTAAGTGATGCCTTTTGCTTCTTGTCGGTTCCTTGTCTGTTTATCAATCAAGGCTAATGCTGAAATTTAACAATTCATGAATGTGCTATGGGGACTGCCTGGAACCCTCTCAAGGATCCCTGGTGGTCCCCGGACGCCATTTTGACACCCACTGATCTGGTTTTTCAGCATTCATCTCAAATAGCTCGAAAATTGTGGAATTACCTGTTGGGCGGGGGTGGGGGGGGGGGGTGCTCCTACGTTTTTGTATTTCTTCCTGCTGCCGCAGTCACTGCTCCACCCTCTGCCAATCTGGGGAGAGCCGTAGACTAGCACCATGCTTCCTCCGACACATGCGCAGTTGCCAACCGCTTCTTGGACTTCTTGCACTTTAACTCATTCCCCGCCATTGGCGTCTCTAAACGTTATTAAAAAAAAAACGCTTCCTCGCCATTGACGTCATCGGACGGCAAAAAGTGTTGTTTTCACCACGCAACGCGTCCACAAGTCACTTGTCCTCAGGAAATAGTAATCCAGTTCCTAAACTCTTGACGACATGTACATTTCAGCCGGTAGATTGCTCCTGACATACAGTAGGCTACACAGACAACCAGTCGTCCCCCCGCGCAAGACGAACGCGCGACCCGGGCTTCCCTCTTAATAGCGGGGTGAATCTCTTTCTCACACCGGTGTTACGGTAAAAGCTGTGCCCACGGGCGAGTTTGACCGGAAGGGGAAACAAAATCATTATGGGCTTCATAGTTGAGTGTAACACCGCCAGTATCCGCCATCAAAGGCATTTATTCGGGTCAGGAGCGGTGAAGATGACTTAATTTACAAGAATGCCATTTCCTCCGCTTTCTGGTCAGAGACTGCTGTTTTTGGTGAAAACAACCTACATTCAGGTGTCGATAACTAAAGAACGGATGATGGTAGAATCAATAATATTCAGTCTTTAACACATTGAGTGCCACAGCGCTTCAGTAAAATTGTCTGCAGCCTGTGCCAGATTCACTTCCATTCAGTTGAAAACAGCTATAGAATTTTTTCTATTATGGCTATATTGACGGGGCTGGACTTTAATGAAACATTGAACACTCCTGCTTCTTCCAAAGAAGAAATTTTGTTTCTAGACAGTTCCATTATGAAATGACAGCCTCTGAAAAAAGTGCACTTTCAAGGGTTTTCTGTCGTTTTTTTTTACTTTCCAAGATATAGTCACTTTTATGAATACCTTTTGCACTCTAATTTCGAGCACATTCACTGACTCTGGCTGGTGTTTTCTGATGTGGTGGTGTGGTGTGGTTTCTGTGCAGCCTGCATGAATTATGATTTTAGGACGTCCACAGACGTCCTTGGCACTCCTCGTTACTTTTTTTTAGGACGTGCACAGACGTCCTTGGCACTCAATGTGTTAAGTAGTCATAAAAGAAAATATTCTGTGCAGGGGCGGACTGGGCCCATAATTCAAGCCGGGCATCACGGCCAAATTCCACTGAGTCCGTGTTCGGTCCGTCTGCACTGCGGTACGGCATCGGAGCCGATACGTTTCCACTCTAATCAATGTGTCAACTCCCACCTACTCCGCTGCGTTGCGTGTCTACTCCGTCCCAGCTCCGACGATCCGGAGCTCTCCGAAGCAGATACCCAAGGCTTCTATTTTTAACGGATGTCGGAGCAAAGCCGCAGCAAGTTGGGCGGAGCCAGGCATGGAGTCAACAGGGCAGAGGTGCTTACAGCATTCAATATCAAGCCAGAGGACAAACATGTATGAGGAAAAGTTCATCATTGAAGTGGAAAACCACAAAATAATATATGACACGACACATCCTTTTTACAAGGACAACACCAAGCAAGTCCACCCCTCCTCTGCTTCTCCAGTTGGGAACAATGATCTTCTGCCTGTTTGTTGTTGTATTTATCCCACATACAAATTGTGGAATGCGCGCGATTTCACCGCGAGAACTTGTCGGCCTCGTCACTCCAGCTGTCTGGCGGAGCGGAGCCGTGACGGGCTCTGCACGCAGCCGGTGAGTGTTGGCGGAGCACGGAGGACGGAGCAAAACCGGAGCACAGCCGCAACGCAACGCAAATGCAACCAGTGCAATCCCGGCGTTAGATACCATGCAGGCCAGGCCAACATACGCGGACACGGTGAAAAATGTGGGCCGTTTGAAGCAAGATTTGGTGAATATAATGCTAACGTGATGTTACATGTTACCTATTTGTTCACTAATAGAATTCAACATTGCCTAGATAACCGCAAGTATAATATGAAGATGTAAAAACGAAAACATGCCTCTGTACAAACAGCAAACTTAATTTAAGGAAGAGTGCAGTGTCCTGTCTTGTCTGAGGTTAAATGCAAATACAAAAAAAATAAAATCAAACTGCTTCATCTCGCCTTTAAACTGTATTGTGCAGTCCTACTGATAATCCCATAAAGCACAATAATGTGAAATCAATAAGCATATAGCCTACATGTTTCACTTTATGCTCTGAAATTGTAGCCTACCTGAAGGTTCCTGATTCTGATAAGTAAATCATACATATTTGTAAGTGTTTTTTGGGTGTTTCCAGGGCATGTTGATCTGACAGCAGCTGGAAAATTGCTGTATCGGATAACAGGCAACCTCTCTGAACTGGAGGATGTTTTTCTGTAGACTTTTTATTTTTGCACAGCCATGATAGGCATTCACATAAAGAGAAATACTTTATTACATGTCGGTGACTTTATTGTGCTAACAGAAAAATTGCACCATTGCAGTGACCTTATGCGATGACATAATTTTTTAACTATTTTCTACTTACTTTTTTTTTATTAGTACTTAGTTTTCGGAAGTAATCCCAAATAGCAAAGAGAAATGAAAAATCCAATGCAGCTAATGGGGTCGGCACTCAGGAGGTCAAGTTGAATTTAATTAATATTTTGATCCCCCTGCCCAGTTTAATTATCTTTACTAACTGTTATAGGTTATATTGGATAGGCCGTCTATTTTTTCAATTTTTTGGTGATAAACAGGAAAAACCCAGACTAAGTAGACTATAATTTTTGTTTTTGTTGAAAGGTTTAGTAGCCTATGATTGAGTGTAAAAAAAAGAAAAAGTTAAGTTAAGTGGAGCAAATAGTGAGTTAAAAAAAAACATATATTAGGGTTAGGTTGTTAAAGATCGTAACTAGATTCTGGTAAAGTGACATTTCTCCAGACTGATATGGAATTATGAAGTTATAAAACAAAAGCAATCCTGACTGTAATCGATTCATCAAAAAAAGCAATCCTGACTGTCGTCGATTCATCGATCAAATCAATTAATTTCTTTCTCTCTTTTGTTTTTTCTCTTGAGTTGAATAAGACATTAAAAAAGGCAATCCTGTGTATTGATATGGATCAATTGATTTCCTGTTGTTTAATTCATTAGGGAGAACGTAAGTAGTTGGATCATGGGTCAAAAGTCAATTAGAGTGGACCCTTTTCGCAGCGGCCCTTTTGTGTCGTGGTCGGGGCGGTGATCTGGGCTTTCCAACTTCCACTCATGGGGTCGGGGACTCGGGGGCCCTCATTGCTGTTACGCTGCTGTTTGTGCCTACCCTGCCTACGCTGATGGCGACCCGACGGAGTGCAGTGTCCTGTTTTCGTGCGATTCAATGAAACAAGCTGAGCCCAAAATCACAAATCAGAATGAGGGGGTCCCCGGTATATTTTCTATCTTATAAGGGGTCCATGGCTGAAATACATTTGAGAACCTCTGCTCTAGGGCATCACCACTTCCGGGAACCCGCATCCTGTGTAACTAGGGTTCCCGGAGTAAAACCTGGCCATTTCCACCACTGCTTATGGATGAGCATCATCTGCTGCATGCCATCGAGAACCGTTGGTCGGATCCACTTCAAACTTTGGGAGTGTGCCCTATTGTGCAGTGCAGTGCCCTGTTTTCGTGCAATTGGGCATAGCGCCACCTACTGGCAACATAGAAAATGTGGTTTATCTCAAGAACCGTTAGTCCGATCGACTTCAACTTTGGGGAGTGTGCTGAGGGGAACTCGACACAGTGCAGTGCCGAATTCCGTGCAATTTGGCACAGCGCCACCCATTGGCCACACAAAAAGTGGTTTATCTTGAGAACCGTTCGTCCGATCGACTTCAAACTCGAGGAGTGCGCTTAGGGGGACTCAAGGAAGTGCAGGGAGCTGAATGCTGTGCAGTTTGGCATAGCGCCACCTACTGGCAAGACAAAAAGCGCTTTATCTCCATAGCCATTCATCTGATCGACTTAAAACTTAAAACTCGGGGAGTGCGCTTAGGGGGACTCAACCGAGTGCAGGGAGCTGAATTCCGTGCAATTTGGCATAGTGCCACCTACTGGCAACACAAATAGTGGTTTATCTTGAGAAACATTTGTCCGATTGTGACTTCAAACTTGGGGAGTACGCTGCTTGGACCCCGATGGAGTGCGGTGCTGCATTTCATGCAATTTGGACTTATTCCAGGACTGTCTGTATGTCTGTCCTTCGCGTATCTCAAGAACCGTGTGTCGGATCGACTTCAAACTTGTGCTTAGGGCGACCTGACAGAGTGCAGTGTGTGTGCGGGGGGGAAGCGCCCACGGGGTGGTGCATGGGGGAACGGGCACTGCACTAGTAATAAAACATCAACTGAGGCGCAGGCGCTGTGTGCAATCATAAGTAGTTCTGGCTATATATTATATTTGCGAAAATTACAGTGTCTCGGAATTTTGGATGATACTATTTGGGGTGGGAAACCAACAGGTACGACCAATGGTGAGTATCTAGTAGAGATATATTGTGATGTCTAATAGATAAATTGTCTTGCAAATTATGGGCAACGTATCGTGATAGTATCATATCGCGAGTATTTATTGATTTATTGATTGATTTATTTGAGGGACAGTGCACATTAATTAACATGACTGTAAACATGCCAGTGTTAGCCAAACGGCTAATTTTCAACTGATGTCCCTTGGCCAGAACTTAAAGGTCCCATTCCGTGCAAAAGCTGTTTTTACTTGTAAATGCATATATACTGCTGTCAGCCCTCCCTGTAATGAGTGGTCACACGCTCAGAACTGCCACAGTTGGATTTGTCCCTATCCAGCGTCCCCCTGCAGTCTCCTCCAAGCCACACCCCCAAACGCTTCGTTTGCCCAGAGGGGAATCTGGGGGAATTGGGACGTCACTAGCTTCCTCCTGCATACTGCGCGGGTCTCTCTCACACAAGCTACCTGCACCATTTAGTCTATAGCCACAAAATTAACACTTCTAGCTGGAGCGACGCCAACTGTACGTGATCCAGCAACTGCAGAGGTGCATTCGGTAAGTCTAGGCATTTTGAGATGTCCTCTTTAGCGTAGTACCGTTAAGTTAACGATAACTCGCAACCTAGCGTGCTGGTCCACAGACGCTAATCTGATTGGCCGCTGGGAGCCTGGGGCGGGCTCTCCCTCAGCAGCCAATGGGAACTGTTAGTTCTGAATATATTATAGAAACAGGCCATTCTTGGGAAGCGACGAGATGAGGAAGTGAGAACTCCGTCACAACAAACGGGGTTGCTATATTTTCGACAGATTAATCCAGAATCATGTTTTATGGACCAGAGACACACGTTTTTAAGAGGTTACAGCTGCACGAATTGGGACCTTTAAGATAGCCATTAAAAGCAAACAAGCAAGCATTAAAAACAAACACCAACAATAATACACACAAGCAAATAAAAATTGAAGTAAAAATAACATGTAGCAGGCCAAAGCAATTGGCACCATGCAAGTTAAAACAGACTATACAGGCAGACAGGCCAGCAAAGACAGTTAAAGCATGCCAACATTCAGATCACATTATAGATAAAACCATAAGCATGCTATGATCAAACAAAGACAAACAGGGACATACACAGGCATTTAAAAAGAACAACAACAACAACAACAACAACAACAACAACAACAACAACAACAACAACAGTGCAGTGAAAGAGACAGGCCAGCAGATGGCGGTAGACAGGACAAGCATGTGCCTAGGTATGCTGGCAGGTCTGGTTGTTCTTCAACCAAATTTTAAAATGATGTGCGAAAGAGCGATATTACGTTATTACGTATATTTAAAGGTATGGTGTTCCAAGATTGGGAAGCTCTTACTGTGAAGGTTGCCTGGCCGAAAGATGTTTTCCTCCTTGGGACAAGTATGTCGCCTCGTAGGCTTGATCTTGTTAGCCTATTCCCAGGATTTTTCTGACGGATACATTTGGTAAATGGAGGAGGTGCTAAGCCATTGATAATTTTAAACATTAAACAACCATTGTGAAACGTAACAAGATTTCCCCAGCAAAGGAGACCATATTTGGGGAGTATATTACAGTGATGGTAGCTTTTTGGTTTATTATCCAGGAGCTTGAGAGCTTGTTTATATACAGATTGTGCAGATTTGAGTTATATGTGGAAAAATCATGGCATGGAAGAAAATCTTTGCTGCTTCTGGTGTCAGGCATTTTGTGTAAGTATCTTTGGAAATGGCCACCCTACTCGACTCTATCTGAGCCGTAATACTCTATTCTGAGGGGAAAAGTCAACATTCAGAAAAAAAGTCATAATTCTGAGTCTGACTTTATTCTCAGAATTCTGACTTCAAACCCCAACTCCAATGCATTGGCCCTATCCTATTCTGTAGGCTCGGTTCTTTGCGTGGCTGACACGGGTTCCTGTCTGCCTACTGTCCCATCTAAATAAAGGCAAAAATGCCTAAAAAATTATCTAAAAAGAAAAAAGGGGCTACTTGGATTCAGAAATCAGGGAAAGGGGGTACTGAAGCCAAAACAACGTTTGAGAACCACGTGCTGTAGATGGAGTGCTGACTCTGCTGTTTACGAGAATGTTCTGGACTTCACTCCTAAGCCCAGTCTCCACCAGATGTGGATCTGCTTGTGTCTGACAAGCTATCTATGGCCGCGAGTCTGTTCCGGCAGCCATAACGCATCTGGTGGACACTGGGCTTTACATTTCAATTTGTCACACCTGACACTAGCAGCAACTCTTTACCAGCCGCGGCAGCCATGACTGGTATTGTTTTCACCTTGTGTGTGTGTGTGTGTGTGTGTGTGTGTGTGTGTGTGTGTGTGTGTGTGTGTGTGTGTGTGTGTGTGTGTGTGTGTGTTTTGTGTGTGTGTTTTGTGTGTGTGTGTGTGTCATCATGGCAACTACCGCAGAAGCTGTTTTGATTACTTTACCGGGTGTTTATGTGTGTCAGGTGTTTATATGTTTTTCTGTGTCTGATTTTGTGAATGCCATAGCATCAAAACCGTGCACGATGGAGTCACAAGACTTTACAGGTGTGTAGTTGACATCAAAATAAAGCCTGATTTCGAAAATGGGTGTGATCCAAGACAGGGGGCCGTCCCTCCACATTTGCCCACTTTAGGCCCCTGGCCCACATTGGTCTGAAGTCACTTTAGGCCCCTGGCCCACATTGGTCTGAAGTCACTTTAGGCCCCTGGCCCACATTGGTCTGAAGTCACTTTAGGCCCCTGGCCCACATTGGTCTGAAGTCACTTTAGGCCCCTGGCCCACATTGGTCTGAAGTCACTTTAGGCCCCTGGCCCACTTTGGTCTGAAGTCACTTTAGGCCCCTGGCCCACATTGGTCTGAAGTCACTTTAGGCCCCTGGCCCACATTGGTCTGAAGTCACTTTAGGCCCCTGGCCCACTTTGGTCTGAAGTCACTTTAGGCCCCTGGCCCACATTGGTCTGAAGTCACTTTAGGCCCCTGGCCCACATTGGTCTGAAGTCACTTTAGGCCCCTGGCCCACATTGGTCTGAAGTCACTTTAGGCCCCTGGCCCACATTGGTCTGAAGTCACGGGTGTTGCTGGTGATCCCATTCCAAGATGATCACTATTTTTTTTTTTTTTTAGAATCTTACCTTGTGCATCTTTAAAGACGAGCTGAAGTGACATCTTAGGGTTTGTGACGACGTATCCAACTGACCTATCGCTAAGCCCCACCCCCCGTGCTCACTAAGCCCCACCCCCCGTGCTCCAGAGATGGGCACTTGAGACTTGGTGACTTGGACTCGAGTCGACTCGAGTCCCTGTTTTGATGACTTGTGACTTGACTTGACAAAAACATAAATGACTTGAGACTTAGGCTACTTGGACTTGGAAGTTAAAGACTCGAGACTTGACTTGACTTGAGAGGTGATGACTTGGATGACTTGTTTGTGTTTGTAAGTTGAAAGTTGAAAGTAAAGTTGAAAGTAAACAATGAAATAATAACGTAACGTTGTCAAGTGTCTCTGTCTGTCCGGTAGCGTCATGCAGAGTGCACGGCGAGTGCAGCTGGAACGGCATTAGAAAACATTTCATTGGAGCGTGACTGACAGCCAGTCATCCAATCACGACAATGCCATAAGGAGGAGCATGACTGAGTCATCCAATGACAAATTGTCATTCAGTCATGCTCCTCCTTATGACATTGTTGTGATTGGATGACTGGCTGTCAATCACACTCCTCACTGATTGTGCACAGCTGAGTTATTCTGCAGAGGCAGACGCAGTGTTGCCAACTTGGCTACTTTGTCGCTACATTTAGCTACTTTTCAGACCCCCCTGGCCACTTCTGAGTATGAGTATGGGAAGCAATGTTAATGTGTTGAATCCAGGTGAATCGCAACGGATTTAAAAGGTAGAAAGGTGCACGCAGTAGAGTGTAGATCTCCGCCAGGCAACGCCACACACCTAACCTTGGCCAAACCCAAACCCAGCTGCGAAGAGAACCGCTTGCAGCTAACAAGGCAACATGAACATTGATTAATCGATTTTGGCACATGTATCGTGTTTATAGCCTTATTATATAGACTTACAGTAGGCTAGCAAATTACCAGCAGAAATTACTTTTTGAAATGGGTGCATTGGTCAATTCACGCTGACCATTTGATCTCAGATCAGAGCACTGGGCAGAGCCTCAAACTTAGATTAGACTAACAAAATATAACATAAAATATGATTATTAAATTAGCATTATATGGGAATGAAAAGCTCCTACCACTGTATTAACAGTCATTTAGAGACACAGACACACCTGCAGCGGCACAGCCCTGAATCACTGCATTTCTGAAGGAGAACTCAGATGATCCTGTGAGCATGTCAGACTGAATTTATAAACACACCCAAACAATCAGCTCATTGACCCAAGTTTGTATAATTGAGTTAACTCTGTGCACTGCACTATGGACTTACTGCAGCACTGCACTATGGACTTACTGCAGCACTGCACTATGGACTTACTGCAGCTCTGCACTATGGACTTACTGCAGCTCTGCACTATGGACTCACTGAAGCTCTGAAGCTCTGCACTATGGACTTACTGAAGCTCTGAAGCTCTGCACTATGGACTTACTGCAGCACTGCACTATGGACTCACTGCAGCTCTGCACTATGGACTTACTGCAGCTCTGCACTATGGACTCACTGAAGCTCTGAAGCTCTGCACTATGGACTTACTGAAGCTCTGAAGCTCTGCACTATGGACTTACTGCAGCACTGCACTATGGACTTACTGCAGCTCTGCACTATGGACTCACTGAAGCTCTGAAGCTCTGCACTATGGACTTACTGCAGCACTGCACTATGGACTTACTGCAGCTCTGCACTATGGACTCACTGAAGCTCTGAAGCTCTGCACTATGGACTTACTGCAGCACTGCACTATGGACTTACTGCAGCTCTGCACTATGGACTCACTGAAGCTCTGAAGCTCTGCACTATGGACTTACTGAAGCTCTGAAGCTCTGCACTATGGACTTACTGCAGCACTGCACTATGGACTCACTGCAGCTCTGCACTATGGACTTACTGCAGCACTGCACTATGGACTCACTGCAGCTCTGCACTATGGACTTACTGAAGCACTGAAGCTCTGCACTATGGACTCACTGCAGCTCTGCACTATGGACTTACTGCAGCACTGAAGCTCTGCACTATGGACTCACTGCAGCTCTGCACTATGGACTTACTGCAGCACTGAAGCTCTGCACTATGGACTTACTGCAGCACTGCACTATGGACTCACTGCAGCACTGCACTATGGATTCACTGCAGCACTGAAGCTCTGAAGCTCTGCACTATGGACTCACTGAAGCTCTGCACTATGGACTCACTGAAGCTCTGCACTATGGACTCACTGCAGCACTGAAGCTCTGAAGCTCTGCACTATGGACTCACTGCAGCACTGCACTATGGACTCACTGCAGCACTGAAGCTCTGAAGCTCTGCACTATGGACTCACTGCAGCACTGAAGCTCTGCACTATGGACTCACTGAAGCTCTGAAGCTCTGCACTATGGACTTACTGCAGCACTGAAGCTCTGCACTATGGACTTACTGCAGCACTGAAGCACTGAAGCTCTGCACTATGGACTTACTGCAGCACTGAAGCACTGAAGCTCTGCACTATGGACTTACTGCAGCACTGAAGCACTGACGCTCTGCACTATGGACTCACTGAAGCACTGAAGCTCTGCACTATGGACTCACTGCAGCACTGAAGCTCTGCACTATGGACTCACTGCAGCACTGAAGCTCTGCACTATGGACTCACTGCAGCACTGCAGCACTGAAGCTCTGCACTATGGACTCACTGCAGCACTGAAGCTCTGCACTATGGACTCACTGAAGCACTGAAGCTCTGCACTATGGACTTACTGCAGCACTGAAGCTCTGCACTATGGACTCACTGCAGCACTGAAGCTCTGCACTATGGACTGACTGCAGCACTGAAGCTCTGCACTATGGACTCACTGCAGCACTGACGCTCTGCACTATGGACTCACTGCAGCACTGCAGCACTGAAGCTCTGCACTATGGACTTACTGCAGCACTGAAGCTCTGCACTATGGACTCACTGCAGCACTGAAGCACTGAAGCTCTGCACTATGGACTTACTGCAGCACTGAAGCTCTGCACTATGGACTCACTGCAGCACTGAAGCTCTGCACTATGGACTCACTGAAGCTCTGCACTATGGACTCACTGAAGCTCTGCACTATGGACTCACTGAAGCTCTGAAGCTCTGCACTATTGACTTACTGCACACTGAAGCACTGAAGCTCTGCACTATGGACTTACTGCAGCACTGAAGCACTGAAGCTCTGCACTATGGACTCACTGCAGCACTGAAGCTCTGCACTATGGACTCACTGCAGCACTGAAGCTCTGCACTATGGACTTACTGCAGCACTGAAGCTCTGCACTATGGACTCACTGCAGCACTGAAGCTCTGCACTATGGACTCACTGCAGCACTGAAGCTCTGCACTATGGACTTACCGAAGCTCTGAAGCTCTGCACTATGGACTCACTGCAGCACTGAAGCTCTGCACTATGGACTCACTGCAGCACTGAAGCTCTGCACTATGGACTCACTGAAGCTCTGAAGCTCTGCACTATGGACTCACTGAAGCTCTGCACTATGGACTTACTGCAGCACTGAAGCTCTGCACTATGGACTCACTGCAGCACTGAAGCTCTGCACTATGGACTTACTGCAGCACTGAAGCTCTGCGCTATGGACTCACTGCAGCACTGAAGCTCTGCACTATGGACTTACTGCAGCACTGCACTATGGACTCACTGCAGCACTGCACTATGGACTCACTGCAGCACTGCACTATGGACTCACTGCAGCACTGAAGCACTGAAGCTCTGCACTATGGACTTACTGCAGCACTGAAGCTCTGCACTATGGACTCACTGAAGCTCTGAAGCTCTGCACTATGGACTCACTGAAGCTCTGCACTATGGACTCACTGAAGCACTGAAGCTCTGCACTATGGACTCACTGAAGCTCTGCACTATGGACTCACTGCAGCTCTGCACTATGGACTCACTGAAGCTCTGAAGCTCTGCACTATGGACTCACTGCAGCACTGAAGCTCTGCACTATGGACTTACTGCAGCATGAGTGCAATTTGTACCCACACACTTTAAAATAATGGTCACATATGCAACCATTTTGGATATTCACAGTTGTGTTTTTTTGCGGCAGTCACATTATAAGTTGTAAACGGCCTGTCTGACTGGCGACTGGCTCCTCTGTGTGTGGAGCTGCCCAGCTTTGCCCCACCTCCCTGCCTCCCTGCACAGAGCAACAGGGAATGAGAACACAGACTCACACGCACACACACACACACACACACACACCCACGCACACACACACACACACACACACACACACAGACTCACACGCACACATACCCACGCGCACACACTCACACACACACACCCACCCACGCACACACACACACACACACACACACCCACGCACACACACACACACACACACACACACACACACACACAGACTCACACGCACACACACACACACACCCACGCACACACACACACACACACACACACACCCACGAGTGAAAACAATCCCCTCCAGGCATCCATCCACCTGGCAGAGATAATGAACTTTTGATGTGAAAAAATGTGAAAAACTAAAGAAAATAGATTTGTTTGCATACATTATTAAATAGGTGCACTGAATACCCAGGGATGTGATCTAAAATAGAGAAAAAAAAGTAATTTTTCATTTCAGCTTGACTTTAATCTGTGGACAGACATCGCTTGTACCAAGTGACCAACTGTGGGTTAACTCATTGAGTGCCAGCCACTTTTGGAGAACGGACGCTCCCAGTGCCAGAGTTTCAGAGCGTTTTCAGTGATTTCTCGAGGCCCACAGAATATTGTGTGATATTACTATGTAAACACTGAACACGCACAAAGAACGATGAGACTCTCTTCTATCATCTGCAAAAAAAAAGTTTATTGATCCCATTTTCCGTTCTTTAGTTATGAGCCGGAGAAGATAGCTTGATTTAACCAAAAACAGCAATTTTTTTCTAGAAGCTGAGATAATGAGCCTTTTGTGAAATTAAACATTTCAAGCACATCACTGACTCTGAAGCTAATATTTTCTAATGTAGTCACACCTCAAAAGTAATTTCCTTCAATAAAACATTGAAGGCCAGGGAATTTTTTTGGCAGAATAATATTTTTTAGCTGCAACCAGCAGCGCTGGCCCCTGCGTGCGCTGCTGGTTGCAGCTTCTTGCTGGTCTTGATTTGCTGCTGGTGGGCATCGGATATTCTGGCTTGCGTTTGCCAATCCTGTCCTGCTGTCTGGGTCTGTCTGGGTGTTGTGTGCTGCTCTGCGTGCCCCCCCCCCCCCTCCCACCCCTCAACTGCACACTCCTCCTCCGTATGGGAGTGTCTCTGGTGGCTCTCTGCTGAGTTTGCTGTGCACAGTGAAGGGTGCGCGACATCCAGCTTTTTTACAGCGTTCCGCGTGTGTTTGTCACCGGCTCCTATGCTTCCAGTTGAGAATAATAACAACTCCACGGCTGATCATGCGGATGGGCTGTCGCAGCGGACACGGAGGAGCTCAATTGTGGGAGCAGATTGGCTGCTGCAGGCACAGCTAACGTTATGCTTCAGCATATCGATGCATACGGATGCGATGCGATTTCCGTTTCCCCAACGACTTCTTCTTTGTTTTTTCATCGCCTTTCTGTAATCTGGAGAGCACTGTCGCCACTTAAGGGTTCTGTAAAATAGGTTACACACATTCAATAGCTCCCATATTGTAAGAGGCGATGTAAGAGGCTTAGATCGACATCCCCCCGTCAAAAAACGCAATTGACGAACATGTTCGTCCTTGGCACTCTACGTTACTAAACGAAATGACGAACATGTTCGTCCATGGCACTCAATGAGTTAATGAGAACTCCTCAGAGGCTCATTTCAACAAGGGCCCGGCCCCCCGCCGCTATGGGCCACCTCTCTGAAGGAGCCCCCCGCCGCTATGGGCCACCTCTCTGGGGGAGCCCCCCGCCGCTATGGGCCACCTCTCTGGGGGAGCCTCCTTGACCCCCTGGCCCCGGGCCCACACGGCCCCCCGCCCGACTTAACAAGCCTCTGAAAGAGATCCAGGATTAAGCAGGATCAGAGCGGGCGAGAGAGGAGTAAACACAGCCTGTGTGTTCCTCTCTCTTCTCTTGTTTGCTCTCCCTCTTTAGGAGCCGGGTGACCAAGGAGGCTGGCTGGGTGGCTGGCTGGCAGAGATGGGAAGGAACTAAATACAAATACTTCATTACTGTTACCATTATGTAGGATTTTCAGCTACCTTCCCGAGTGCATTTATATGCACACTAATAAACCGATTATTATTATCGGATTTACAGTTACCTGATTGTCAAGTGGTCATGTAAACAGCATAAACCGATATCCTTTATCGGATAAAGGCCATTATCAGTTTATGAGAAATCTGATAAACACACCTATAGGTAGAAACCTAGGTGTGGCTGAATCACATCATTTTATTCAGTCCATTCACGCACTTTGAGGTGAGTTCCCGTAAACCTGTATACATTTTGACTTTTACAGCAGAGTAAACAAGTTAAGTCAGTGCTTCTACTTTTACCTTTTTTTAACACAAGTAACTGTACTCTAGGACGTGTGTACTTTTCCCATCTCTGATGGCTGGGTGGCTTTGGGCTTGCGGGAGCAGCTTGTTGGAGTTTTAATTAGCAGGAGTAATCAGGAGATTATTGTGAAGGAGGCTGAGAAAATAAAAGCAGAAGGGGGGTGGGGCGGGGGGCGGGGCTGTTTGTTTACTCAGCCAAAGCTCAAGAAGTCAGACGAATTCAGCCCTGGAGAGTTTTAGTGGGCTCGGCTCAAAATGTTCATTCGGTGTACAATGCGCAAATGCACTCAAAGACGGGTCATGGTGTTCCTTCACCTATATCGTCAGAGATGGGAAAAATACACTCATTCTTTACTTAAAGTTATAATCGCAAAGATTTAAAAATAATTGATTTTTTAAAAACACTGGACTAAAAAAACTCTGATATAAAACAGCAGCTTACGGTGGACCACCGTAAGCTGCTGAGGACATCATCTTCTCTGGCAAACACACACTAAGGACTACATCTCAAGAAGTCATGTGACTTCATGCCATGTGTTTGTCATGTGACTTTTCCTGTGTAGATTTGTTTGCCAGAGTTACTTCCTGCTGCATTTAGTCCAGTGTTTATTTATTATTTATTTGAACTTCTAACACCAGGGGCCCATACCACGAATGTACGATAAGCAGATCCAGGATCTGTCCCTTGATCTGGTTTGGCTTAACCAGATCATTGCCATCTAGCTAGATTCTAGCTAACTGATACCACGAATATAGTTCCTCAACTCGTTAAGTTGAGAGCGCGTGCACATGAAAATGCCGTGCACAGGAGCTCGTGCCCGCAAAAGAGGCGTTGTTTTTAACAACTAGCCAATCACAATGCAATATGGACTGCTCCAGCTTTTATAGCGCCAGACACGCCTATTTCCTCATTCATTCAAAGTGCAAATCGTGAAGCTTTACTATGTATGTCAGAATCAAAATCCGCATTGGATATTATTAGTCTGTTCCCGAATGACTGTCTAAAGTTACCACTTTTATTCACATCAGTAATTTCTTTGAAGAGCGGTTTATACAGCAGCTCAATTCACCCTCTCAATAAACTCAATAAAACCTGCATGTCTTTTTTGCGAGTGGAAGTCATGTGTATCTCAGTCTAAATTTCCAAGATCCCTAGGCGTATTTAGATCAAATTTTAGGCTCAATGAATAATAATGATCTCATGATGTGTTTGGTCACACTGATGGAATAATTCCTATAGGCCAGGGGTGCCCAATACGTCGATCGCGATCGACCGGTCGATCGCGAAGGTAGTGTGGTAGATCGCATGGCATTGAGGGGGGGGGGGGGGGGTTACTGTTTTTCCACTGTTTCCACTGTTTTTCCACTGTTTTTCCACTGTTCCACTGTTTTCCACTGTATACTCAGTGTATATATATATAAATAAATATGTTTGGTAGATCACTTTGACTTGGTCATTTTAAAAGTATCTCCCAAGCTGAAAAAGTGTGGGCACCCCTGCTATAGGCTAATAGGCTAATCAATAAAAAAAGAATGATAATAAAATTTAAAAAAGCTGCTGAACTGAATCGACACGGTGTGGGCATAGATTTAATTTATAAAAAATAGCCTATTTTGTGGTCACATACTGTATATAGGCTATTGGCAGCAGAATCGCATATCTCCATATTTCATATAATGACTATGCTGGAAATATGAAGTTCAATCACATCATACAGGCCGAAAGTAACACAGTTGCAGCTGCAAAATGCAGGAGTAGCCTAGATATGAATCATCTGTGTGCAGGCGATCCCATATTAAATTGCTTAGATGTAGTAGGCTATTCTGGCATGTATGACCATGTCCAAACCAACGTCGGCCTCAGCCCCTCCCCAGGGGGCTCCTCCATAACCCCCCCACTAAAAACATGCAGAAGATCAGATCGTCATCGTCATCCGACCAGTGACGACAACACCCGAAGTTGGTCCCCGGGCGCTGTACGAGAAAGCGACCACTGCTCCTGGCCTGCCCCCCGGAGGAAAGGACATGCCTGGATGGGTTAAATGCAGAGGACACTTTTCACCGGCCA
>NC_139627.1:9455160-9492660 GCF_964638095.1 Poromitra crassiceps
TGCATTAAAGATTACATGAAGCCGGTCTCAGAGAGGGTCTGTGATGTATCAGACTGAAAACAAATATTACCTGAGATGAAAGAGGGTTGAGAGGCGGGCCATAGTGTGTCGATGATTTGATTTGACAATTTGATTTGACAGTTCTGGGGACTGGAGTTGGCGTTGGGCCAATCCTGGCGGCTGGCGCTTGTATGGGGTGTTCTGCCTCCAAATCCAACGGGATTCACCATGTTCTGGCGCTACGCGAGGAACTGGCTGCCTCCGTGCGTAGTGCTGTTTCCTCCGTGCGTAGTGCTGTTTCCTCCGTGCGTAGTGCTGTTTCCTCCGTGCGTAGTGCTGTTTCCTCCGTGCGTAGTGCTGTTTCAAAGAGGACCTGGCTGCCTCTGTGCGTAGTGCTGTTTCCTCCGTGCGTAGTGCTGTTTCAAAGAGGAACTGGCTGCCTCCGTGCGTAGTGCTGTTTCCTCCGTGTGTAGTGCTGTTTCAAAGAGGACCTGGCTGCCTCTGTGCGTAGTGCTGTTTCAAAGAGGACCTGGCTGCCTCCGTGCGTAGTGCTGTTTCAAAGAGGACCTGGCTGCCTCCGTGTGTAGTGCTGTTTCAAAGAGGACCTGGCTGCCTCCGTGTGTAGTGCTGTTTCAAAGAGGACCTGGCTGCGTCCGTGCGTAGTGCTGTTTCAAAGAGGACCTGGCTGCCTCTGTGCGTAGTGCTGTTTCAAAGAGGACCTGGCTGCCTCCATGCGTAGTGCTGTTTCCTCCGTGCGTAGTGCCGTTTCCTCCGTGCGTAGTGCTGTTTCAAAGGGGAACTGGCTGCCTCCGTGCGTAGTGCTGTTTCCTCCGTGTGTAGTGCTGTTTCAAAGAGGACCTGGCTGCCTCTGTGCGTAGTGCTGTTTCAAAGAGGACCTGGCTGCCTCCGTGCGTAGTGCTGTTTCAAAGAGGACCTGGCTGCCTCCGTGTGTAGTGCTGTTTCAAAGAGGACCTGGCTGCCTCCGTGTGTAGTGCTGTTTCAAAGAGGACCTGGCTGCCTCCGTGTGTAGTGCTGTTTCAAAGAGGACCTGGCTGCCTCCGTGTGTAGTGCTGTTTCAAAGAGGACCTGGCTGCCTCCATGCGTAGTGCTGTTTCAAAGAGGACCTGGCTGCCTCCGTGCGTAGTGCTGTTTCAAAGAGGACCTGGCTGCCTCCGTGTGTAGTGCTGTTTCAAAGAGGACCTGGCTGCCTCCGTGTGTAGTACTGTTTCAAAGAGGACCTGGCTGCCTCCATGCGTAGTGCTGTTTCAAAGAGGACCTGGCTGCCTCCGTGTGTAGTGCTGTTTCAAAGAGGACCTGGCTGCCTCCGTGTGTAGTACTGTTTCAAAGAGGACCTGGCTGCCTCCGTGCGTAGTGCTGTTTCAAAGAGGACCTGGCTGCCTCCGTGTGTAGTGCTGTTTCAAAGAGGACCTGGCTGCCTCCGTGCGTAGTGCTGTTTCAAAGAGGACCTGGCTGCCTCCATGTGTAGTGCTGTTTCAAAGAGGACCTGGCTGCCTCCGTGTGTAGTGCTGTTTCAAAGAGGACCTGGCTGCCTCCATGCGTAGTGCTGTTTCAAAGAGGACCTGGCTGCCTCCGTGCGTAGTGCTGTTTCAAAGAGGACCTGGCTGCCTCCGTGTGTAGTGCTGTTTCAAAGAGGACCTGGCTGCCTCCATGTGTAGTGCTGTTTCAAAGAGGACCTGGCTGCCTCCATGCGTAGTGCTGTTTCAAAGAGGACCTGGCTGCCTCCGTGCGTAGTGCTGTTTCAAAGAGGACCTGGCTGCCTCCATGTGTAGTGCTGTTTCAAAGAGGACCTGGCTGCCTCCGTGTGTAGTACTGTTTCAAAGAGGACCTGGCTGCCTCCGTGCGTAGTGCTGTTTCAAAGAGGACCTGGCTGCCTCCGTGCGTAGTGCTGTTTCAAAGAGGACCTGGCTGCCTCTGTGCGTAGTGCTGTTTCAAAGAGGACCTGGCTGCCTCCGTGCGTAGTGCTGTTTCCTCCGTGCGTAGTGCTGTTTCCTCCGTGCGTAGTGCTGTTTCAAAGAGGAACTGGCTGCCTCCGTGCGTAGTGCTGTTTCCTCCGTGTGTAGTGCTGTTTCAAAGAGGACCTGGCTGCCTCCGTGCGTAGTGCTGTTTCCTCCGTGCGTAGTGCTGTTTCAAAGAGGAACTGGCTGCCTCCGTGCGTAGTGCTGTTTCCTCCGTGTGTAGTGCTGTTTCAAAGAGGAACTGGCTGCCTCCGTGCGTAGTGCTGTTTCCTCCGTGCGTAGTGCTGTTTCAAAGAGGACCTGGCTGCCTCCGTGCGTAGTGCTGTTTCCTCCGTGTGTAGTGCTGTTTCAAAGAGGACCTGGCTGCCTCCATGTGTAGTGCTGTTTCAAAGAGGACCTGGCTGCCTCCGTGTGTAGTGCTGTTTCAAAGAGGACCTGGCTGCCTCCGTGCGTAGTGCTGTTTCAAAGAGGACCTGGCTGCCTCCATGCGTAGTACTGTTTCAAAGAGGACCTGGCTGCCTCCATGTGTAGTGCTGTTTCAAAGAGGACCTGGCTGCCTCCGTGCGTAGTACTGTTTCAAAGAGGACCTGGCTGCCTCCGTGTGTAGTACTGTTTCAAAGAGGACCTGGCTGCCTCCGTGCGTAGTACTGTTTCAAAGAGGACCTGGCTGCCTCCGTGTGTAGTACTGTTTCAAAGAGGACCTGGCTGCCTCCGTGCGTAGTGCTGTTTCAAAGAGGACCTGGCTGCCTCCGTGCGTAGTGCTGTTTCAAAGAGGACCTGGCTGCCTCCGTGCGTAGTACTGTTTCAAAGAGGACCTGGCTGCCTCCGTGCGTAGTACTGTTTCAAAGAGGACCTGGCTGCCTCCGTGTGTAGTACTGTTTCAAAGAGGACCTGGCTGCCTCCGTGTGTAGTACTGTTTCAAAGAGGACCTGGCTGCCTCCGTGTGTAGTACTGTTTCAAAGAGGACCTGGCTGCCTCCGTGTGTAGTGCTGTTTCAAAGAGGACCTGGCTGCCTCCGTGTGTAGTGCTGTTTCAAAGAGGACCTGGCTGCCTCCGTGTGTAGTGCTGTTTCAAAGAGGACCTGGCTGCCTCCATGCGTAGTGCTGTTTCAAAGAGGACCTGGCTGCCTCCGTGTGTAGTGCTGTTTCAAAGAGGACCTGGCTGCCTCCGTGCGTAGTGCTGTTTCAAAGAGGACCTGGCTGCCTCCGTGCGTAGTGCTGTTTCAAAGAGGACCTGGCTGCCTCCGTGTGTAGTGCTGTTTCAAAGAGGACCTGGCTGCCTCCGTGTGTAGTGCTGTTTCAAAGAGGACCTGGCTGCCTCCGTGCGTAGTGCTGTTTCAAAGAGGACCTGGCTGCCTCCGTGCGTAGTGCTGTTTCAAAGAGGACCTGGCTGCCTCCGTGCGTAGTGCTGTTTCAAAGAGGACCTGGCTGCCTCCGTGCGTAGTGCTGTTTCAAAGAGGACCTGGCTGCCTCCGTGCGTAGTGCTGTTTCAAAGAGGACCTGGCTGCCTCCGTGCGTAGTGCTGTTTCAAAGAGGACCTGGCTGCCTCCGTGCGTAGTGCTGTTTCAAAGAGGACCTGGCTGCCTCCATGCGTAGTGCTGTTTCAAAGAGGACATGGCTGCCTCCGTGCGTAGTGCTGTTTCAAAGCCGAGGCAAATGTGCCGCCTGCCGGCTTGGAGTAAGACCCGCAGACGTTAATGTTATTCTTGGAATGCGAGTTTAACGAGCCTGTTAACACGCCTTTGCATTCTACATTAACTGAAGACATTACCATTTGTTTTAATTTGTATGTTACATATTGGTCAAATATATTAACATTTATCGTCTAGAACAGTCTGCCCATGTAGGCACTAGGCAGCCATTTTACCTGCTCAGAAGTTTCTTCTCGCAATGAAGATTGATTGACAGCTGTCATGTCGTGATATGATTGGTTGAAATGGGGTAGAAATATTACGTCAGCATACTGTAGATTGCAGTTATGAATGAAATCCTGAAAAATTAACTTTTGATGTGAAAAAGTGTGAAAAACTAAAGAAATGTGATTTATATATATATTATATATGTAAGGGTTAATGTACGACGAGGTGTACATTATCACTTTTTAAGGGACGACGCGGAGGCGTGAACCGTCCGAGGCGAAGCCGAGGATGGTTTGCCTCCGCGAAGTCCCTTAAAAAGTGATAATGTACACCTCGAAGTGCATTAACCCGCTTATACCATGGTCACTTGCCAACAAAACAATAAGACCAGTCATTTATATTTCCATGTGTAATAAATAAAGCAATCTAAATGGCTAAATGTCTGTTATTCATACTGTAAATCAGTCTTCCACGAAATAAAATAGTCCCTCCCACCTGCACCACCCTCCGTTTTAAAGCCGACTCAAACGTTAACTTTATCACAGGAATGCAGGTTTAACGATGTTTTGCGTTCTACATTAAATGAAGACATTACCGTTTGGCTGCTTGCTTTATTTTGTATGATAGATACGTATTGGCCAAGTATATTAACATTTAAGAGCGAAGAGTTTCAGGAAGTCAAACAGTGCAGCGGGGGCTCGCACTGCGTGTGCTGTATGTGGTGAAATGCATCTCTCTCTCTCTCTCTCTCTCTCTCTCTCTCTCTCTCTCTCTCTCTCTCTCTCTCTCTCTCTCTCTCTCTCTCTCTCTCTCTCTCTCTCTCTCTCTCTCTGCACGAGCCGAGGGAAATCTTGTCGCCGAGAAGAGCCTGGTGACGCGAGGTTAAAAATCTCCGAAACGAAAATCAAAATAGTAAATAAGAGTTATTTTTGATAAACTGAGCACACAGGGGTGATTTAAATACTTACTTTGACCGAGTCAATTTTTTTCTCAACATCCAAAATTGTCATATTAACCCTTAACAGGGGTATAGAGCTCAAACTGCTCTCCTGATAACACTGATGAAACTATGGCGCATTGATATGAACGGTGAACAGACCATTTAGCTAGGTGTCCATTATCACTGTACAATATCACTTTTTAATGGACACCTTGCAGCCAATCAGAATCGAGTATTCACTCAGACCATGGTATAAATATATATATACGTATACATATATATATATATATATATATATACATATATATATATGTACGGTATACACATATACCGGTATATATACAGTATATATATATATACGTACGGTATACATATATATGTATGTATGTATATATATATATATACACACACACACTTTACATTGTTTCACCAGGTCAGAATGTTGTTTATCATCTGTATCTAAAAGTACAACTAAACATGGAGGAGAACAATGTCACCTTTCTCCTTATGGGCAAATACATTTTACCAGTGATGCTCGTGCTGCCCCGAACATTTGGACTTGATGTGTGGCTCTTTTGATGCCGTCTTTGATAAGACTTAATGCAAGAACAAACACATCTTACGGCATCTTGACTTTGTCAAAGCAGACCACACTGAGAACATCTTGGTCCAGTAATAGTCCCTCATCTGAGACATTGCATCCATTCTGAGCTGAAGCTTGTCTCAAATACCACCCACTTCCTCTTTGTAGAGCAGTGTGCTGGCTCGTTAGGTGGTTGTGGAGGGGGCGGTTGGAAAAAATGTCCCTTTCCTTTCCATCTGATTCGCCCCCTTTGAGCGGGCCTCCTCGGGCTCCGTTACGGCATCAAAAAGCTTTTCAAAACACAAGAAAGTTGAGGTTTGAAAGGGTTAAAAATAATGACTCAGAAATGGTGTGGAAATTCAGCGCGGACACATCTGGTTATCAAATGTTTTGTGCAAGGAGGCTGCCAAAGGCTGTGCAGGGGTGAACCTAAGCATTTATAATTACAGTACCACATGCTACCACATGGATACATCAGATCGGCAATTAGGCCCCGCCCCTTTTAGGGGGAAAACACAAGCCTCTCCCCATTGACTTCAATGTCAAATAGCACAACCAAAAAATATGATCCCAATGACAATGGGAGAGAGAGAGAGAGAGAGAGAGAGAGAGAGAGAGAGAGAGAGAGAGAGAGAGAGAGAGAGAGAGAGAGAGACATTGTGCACACGCCAATAGGGCAGGCAAGGCCACACAGCAGCCGAGCTGCGAGCATGGCCGCGTAGTGGCCGAGCTGCGAATGCGAGCTGCAGGGCCAGCTTGGCGAGCTGCCGGACGGGCCTAGGGATCGAGCGCGCATAGCCCCGTGTCATACACAACATTTTGCACAACATTTTACATTTGTGTCCATTTTGACCATGTTTCAGGGCATCTCAACTACCCTACATGTTCATGTTTCAGGGCATCTCAACTACTCTACATGTTCATGTTTCAGGGCATCTCAACTACCCTACATGTTCATGTTTCAGGGCATCTCAACTACTCTACATGTTCATGTTTCAGGGCATCTCAACTACTCTACATGTTCATGTTTCAGGGCATCTCAACTACCCTACATGTTCATGTTTCAGGGCATCTCAACTACTCTACATGTTCATGTTTCAGGGCATCTCAACTACTCTACATGTTCATGTTTCAGGGCATCTCAACTACCCTACATGTTCATGTTTCAGGGCATCTCAACTACTCTACATGTTCATGTTTCAGGGCATCTCAACTACTCTACATGTTCATGTTTCAGGGCATCTCAACTACCCTACATGTTCATGTTTCAGGGCATCTCAACTACTCTACATGTTCATGTTTCAGGGCATCTCAACTACTCTACATGTTCATGTTTCAGGGCATCTCAACTACTCTACATGTTCATGTTTCAGGGCATCTCAACTACTCTACATGTTCATGTTTCAGGGCATCTCAACTACCCTACATGTTCATGTTTCAGGGCATCTCAACTACTCTACATGTTCATGTTTCAGGGCATCTCAACTACTCTACATGTTCATGTTTCAGGGCATCTCAACTACTCTACATGTTCATGTTTCAGGGCATCTCAACTACCCTACATGTTCATGTTTCAGGGCATCTCAACTACCCTACATGTTCATGTTTCAGGGCATCTCAACTACTCTACATGTTCATGTTTCAGGGCATCTCAACTACTCTACATGTTCATGTTTCAGGGCATCTCAACTACTCTACATGTTCATGTTTCAGGGCATCTCAACTACTCTACATGTTCATGTTTCAGGGCATCTCAACTACTCTACATGTTCATGTTTCAGGGCATCTCAACTACTCTACATGTTCATGTTTCAGGGCATCTCAACTACTCTACATGTTCATGTTTCAGGGCATCTCAACTACTCTACATGTTCATGTTTCAGGGCATCTCAACTACCCTACATGTTCATGTTTCAGGGCATCTCAACTACTCTACATGTTCATGTTTCAGGGCATCTCAACTACCCTACATGTTCATGTTTCAGGGCATCTCAACTACCCTACATGTTCATGTTTCAGGGCATCTCAACTACCCTACATGTTCATGTTTCAGGGCATCTCAACTACCCTACATGTTCATGTTTCAGGGCATCTCAACTACCCTACATGTTCATGTTTCAGGGCATCTCAACTACTCTACATGTTCATTTTGAAGATAGAATATGAGTTATTATAAGGGGGAAACGACAGCAGTAGTTGATAAAATACTTGAAAGCCACACTTGAGTAAAAGTACTGATATCTTACCAGAAAATGACTTTGGTAGAAGTGAAAGTCACATAGCCTATTAGAATATTACTTGAGTAAAAGTCTTAAAGTGTGATATTTACTGTACTTAAAGGAACACTGCGCCCATTTTCAACCAGCTTTGTATCATTAGAACATCAGTAGTATATCAGAAAACTGTAAACTGTTTTGAAGTCTGTCGTTTAATTTGACAGTTATTTTAAAGTGTGGACCCAGTGATGTCACTGATGGAGTCGATGACATCACAATGAAGTGGATGATGTCACACTCTGACATCGCATAGTTGGTCGCAGCTGTTGCAAATTTGCGCTTGCTTCATAATTTTGGAAAATAATGCCTGGTTTATGTCAAAAACTGCATGGGACTAGCATAAAGTGGTCTGTCTTTAAAGGGGAGACTTGTTTCTCTTCTTTTTTTCCACGACAACCTCATATGTGCTGCAATGATGTCACACAAAAACATAGCAGAAATTGAAATTGAATCTCACAGATTCAACTGAAAATTGTTCTCTCAAGTCTTAGTGATCATGGGGGGAAAATAATCAATAGAACTTTCACACATCCAAAACTATTTACATTTTTCACAAGGAAGTCCTTTCACTTTTTTCACCCAATAAGTTCTTAGTCTCCAAAAGGACACTGTAGTTGAACTCTGGATTCCAAAGCTTCTGAAAGGTTGCACTGGGGTTCCTGGGGTAGAGGGGCCTGTGGCGAGAGCAGGCTCTCCAACAACGTGCTGGGCAGAGAACGGGCCCCTGCAAATGACTCAAATTGCCACCCCAGAAATACATCTGTGTTCAAATATGCAATATGCCCTCAAAAGGCAAAACCATCTCCATCATGGTTTTCTTTTTTGTAAGAGTCAGGAGCAATCTATAACAAAATGATACGCTCATTCAACATCAAATCAACATTCATCAACATTAAACATGTTAAAGGCAGCAGTCATTTCAGAACCACAGTGAAATAGACAGCTCCTCTGCTCTCAGATGCTGATGCTTTGACTGTCTGTTACCGGGTGTCAGAGCGCTGTCCATGGTGGCTTGCTCTATGACCCCCCTATTTTCTCCATATAATAGAGAGCCGCAGGGATGACGTATTTTTGTAGGCAGAATGCGGAAGTCCCGAACTTCCTGGTTCTACACTGTTTCTGTCTATGGGATTTTTGAATGGATTTTTGAATGGGTTTTTGCCGCGATGCTTCAAATACGGTCTCTGGGCAACGCAAGATTAATCAAACGCGAACCAGACTTCCGTCGGATAATCTTCACACATGAGGACCACTTTCATGAGTTTTGAAGCGTAAATGCGAGCCCTAGAAGTAAAATGCTCGAGCTAAGCTAATCCAGAACTACACACTGTCGCATAGGCTTCCACGTCACGTCAGCACTCAACCTGGACTGTTGTTGATGTGTGCACTGATTACCCCGGGCTGAACGGGGCTGAACCAGGTGAGGGAAAGAGAATTTCCGTGTTCGCCCTTTGAAGTGGTGACGTTATTGACGTATATATCCCCATCGACTCAAAAGTGTAGTCTCATTTAGCCGTTTGCTAGCTAGCCGTCCTTTTAACGGCAAGTAAAAGCTTCAAAACTCGTAAAAGTGGTCCTCGTGTGTGAAGATGATATTACTAAACACTGGTTCGCGTTTGATTAAGCCAGCGTTGCCCAGAGAGATTATTAGAAGCATCGCGCCAAAAACCCATTCAAAACTCCCATAGGCGAAAACTGTGAAGAACCAGGGCTGTTAGCATCGATGATTTCCGGACTCGTTACTGCGGCTCTCTATAGCCTAAGGATGTTAAAGGAACACTCTGCCCATTTTCAACCAGCTTTGTATCATTAGAACATCAGTAGTATATCAGAAAACTGTAAACGGTTTTGAAGTCTGTCATTTTAATTTGACAGTGATTGAGTGTTAAAGTGTGGACCAGTGACATCACTGGTCCACACTAACTCAAATTAATAACTCATTAGCTCAAATCAACTCTCAATAACTGTCAAACTATTCATCATTCATCTAGTTTGACAGTTATTGAGAGTTGATTTGAGTTAATGAGTTATTAATTTGAGTTAGTGTGGACCAGTGATGTCACTGGTCCACACTTTAACACTCAATAACTGTCAAATTAAATGACAGACTTCAAAACCGTTTACAGTTTTCTGATATAATACTGATGTTCTAATGATACAAAGCTGGTTGAAAATGGGCGGAGTGTTCCTTTAAACCTAAGTACCTCATTCAACTAGAACATCCAACACATGTTGATGAAATACTGTACATATAGGCTAGCCTATGCCTAATGGTGCGTGTGTGTTTGCGTTGCTTGTGTGACTGTACTTCGTAGCGTGTAGGCCCCCGTGAAAATTGCTTACACTGGGGCCCCTCATGACTCCCCTATGCCATAGGTTCCCAAAGTGGGTGCCGCGGCCGGGGGTGCCCCCAGATCTGCTTGGGGGAGTTCATAAACAGAATAGATATTGCTCAGATTGGAAAGATATATAATATATTAATTACCATTATTTTTCAACTTGCGTCAAGTGTCCTACAGCAGACGTTGTTATGGTCGGACGGGTTGCTATGGGGCAACATTATGTTTTTGTTTTGTATTCCTCTCAATTTCCCCAATTTAAATGTACAATTCTCTCATGATTATTATTGTTACAGTAAGTTATTAAAGTTGTGAGTTACCTGTTTGGTTCACGACACGTGTGAAATAATCTCAGAATGAGGGTTCAAATGAGAATTTCATTTTTACAGAGGCATTATTTTCAGCAAAAAAATCATAGTTCTTTTATATGAATCAATTTTCAATTATATGGCATTTAATTTTTGATTGGCTCATTCTTTTTATTTACAATTGATCAAATATAGGCCTTTGCCTTTTATTTGTGTGAAGAATGCCCTCTGAGTCTCCTCCCATATTGTGCAGTCCTTGAAGGCTCCAATTTAATTTAATTTAATATAGTTTGACTGAACTAATGCATTCTTGCCCATGCATGGAAGTTCATTTATTACTTTTATTATCCTGTTAAACTCATTGGGGCGATACTACATAGCCTATATAATATAATATATTAATATACTACATTTGGCCAAATGTACATGCCATGTCATTCAGGTTTGTTTGTTATATGCATCGTTTCATTTTGACAAAGGCAATATTTCCAGCCAAAACAAAAGAACCTACCTATTCATAATATTGTATTCATCAATAATTAAATAGAATGGTGTTGAAGTTTCATGGTTTAGTCTTGTTATTTCAGTTTTAATGAATTAATGAATATGATTATTTTGTATTGCTTTTAGTTTAAGCTCTGATGCATTTTTTTTTTTATCTTCGAAGAGTTGGGGTGCCTTGGAGAAGGAGGAAAGCTTCAGGGGTGCCTTGGTTAAAAAAGGTTTGGGAACCTCTGCCCTATGCCACTGTCCCTGGTCCTTTTCTCTGTGATGTTTATTTATATGATTCATCAATGACACGGCTCTCTTTGTTGACTGTCCCCTACAAAGCGTAGAGAAGGCTGCTTGCTTGCCTGGTACATAGATCTGAAGGCCATAGGTGGTTGTCCAGCAACTATCAGACATGTTGGTGCAGATGTGCACTTTGTCTGTATAGAGCTGTCTTATCTGCTTCTCTGTAGGGCTGGGCGATACATCGAATATACTCGATGTATCTCGGCTTGTGCCACGTGAGATGTAGAAATGACTATATCGCGAACATTCGAGTATAATTGTCACGCATTGTTAAGCCGCCGGCATGACTCGCTTCACGTTTCCTCTTGTCAGCTCTCCCTCTCAAGGGAGAGCTCTGTCACACTCAAGGGAGGGGGAATCACATGGATACGTCAAACGCGTCAAACCGCGTCACACACCCGTCCCCAGCAACCAACCCAAGCAGCTGGCGAAATATGGCCGCCTCCAGTGGGGCTGTTGACTGGTTCAAATTATAACAAACAAAACAACCACTATTGCAATTTGCAATACATGTCCCGCAAGGTTTCTAAGATTAGGGGAAAGTCTGAGCTGGCGTTACGCTAAACCAAACGTGGGGAGGAGGCAGCGGATTTGTTTGGCGTTAACGTTAGCTGTTGTGATGGGGGCTAACGGGGCTAACGTTAGCTAGCTAGTTGTGGCTACCTAGTTGCAGGCAGCGCTCCACAAGCTTATTGTGACCAAAATCCCCGCATTTAAAGCACTTTATACTCCCAGAGCTGGCGTAAAGAACCTCATGCATTACTCAAAATGAAACGTCCATTGTTTGTTTCTCCAAAAGCAACTAACGCTAACGTTACATGCAAGGTAACGTGAAGCTAACGTAGCTAGCTGCGGGGCAGTCATGATCTATAAGGAAAACGAATGCGCACATTTACATAAAAGTCAACATCACATAGTGTCTTTTCTTTAATCTAGAGGCATCATTTTTCAGTCAAAAGTGAGACGACACAGATATGATGGCGTATAGTGAGGCTTTCCATGCCTCACTATAGAACTGGCCCCAATGCAAAATTCAGACTTTTTGTATTGACTATTGAGTGATACACTTTACTAAAACAATCATATTATATCACAATAGTGATGTCAGATTTGCTTAGGTCAGAGCTATGGAATATTAAATCATCCATCTTTGCTCACTACATCTGCCCTTTCTTCTTCTTTTTACCCCAGGTGTGCATAAAATACAGGTTAAGAACTTATGGAAAAGTCATGGAAATCCATTGGTCAAAATGTGTATGAACCCTGAAGGGTTAAATTGAGCATTTATGAGAGATTTCAAAAATATCGAGATATATATCGTGTATCGCGATATTCTTTCGAGGCCATATCGCCCAGCCCTACTTCTCTGTCTTATAAGAACACTTTTTAGATTGAAGTGTTGGTGAGTGTTTGTTCTGCAAATTTGACAAATTTTTGTTATCTGCCTATTTTAACACGTTCACTGCCAATGACGTATTAATCCGTCAAAAAAAATCCAACGGTTGACTGCCAATGACGTATTAATACGTCAAAAAAATGTTTTTTTTTTTTTTGACCGTGGGATGTGCATCTAACCCTTTTACATCTCTTATATAAATATTGGAGCCACCGAACATGTACAACCCATTCCACCGACCCACTAAGTGGCGACAGTGCTCTCCTGACTAGAGGAAGGCAAGCAAAAAGCAGTGTGAGGAAGCCATTCTCATGAAAATGGATTGGTGAAAACGCTTTCGTTTTCGCGCTGATTGCTGGCGGTGCGGGATTGCAAATTTGCATAATAGATTACGGGTGGAACACTATGGAGGACCAGGAGAGTCTTACGCTAATTAACCATTCATTTTTGGCATCAGTAAGACGTCAGACATCTAAACAATAGTTTTGAACAGTAATTTCCTCCATAACAGCAGGAAACACCCCTCTCCTTCAAAGTCCTCCCTCCGTGTGTGTTCTTCTTGGCTGCAGCGGGCGTGTCACAAGCTCGTTTCTGTTGCTGCTGTAACCTCGCGTCACCAGGCTCACTGCTTTGCTGCTGCTGTGCCTGTCTGCTGGCGGCCGCTGTGCAAGTCTGGATGGGCTGCTCGTTTCTTGGAGTTTCGGTTGAGAGCTTTGATGAAGCTTTTGCGATTCTGGTCTTATTTATGCTGCGTGTTTCAAAGTGTGTCCTATGGAGGACCAGGAGAGTCTTACGCTAATGAATAGAGTGTCCCCGTAATAATTATCCAATCGTACAATTAAAAAGAGTAATTTCAAAAAGAATTCACAAATGACGTATTAATACGTCATTAAAAAGTCGTATTTGGAAAAGGAACTTCAAAAACATCCATTAAACGGTGTATTTCAAAATGGAATTACGAATACATCATTTAAAACATCATTTAATACATTGTTTCCTTATTCCTATTCGAAAGAACCATTTGGAATTGTATTTGAAGTCACTATATTAAATCCCTGATTCGAAATAACGATTGGAAATGCCATTTACCCATTGCATGACACTTTTGGCCTTAGCCTAGAAAAACTGTGTAAAACAATGCAAATTAGACATGTACTTTAATTTTAAATTTGACATACCTTGTAGGCCCTGGAGAGTCTTAAGCTAATGAATAGAGTGTTCCTTTAATAATTATCTAATCGTACAATTAAAAAGAGTAATTTCAAAAAGAATTCACAAATGACGTATTAATACATCATTAAAAAGTCATATTTCGAAAAGGAACTTCAAAAACATCCATTAAACAGTGTATTTCAAAATGGAATTACGAATACATCATTTAAAACATAATTTAAACAGTGTATTTCAAAATGGAATTACGAATACATCATTTAAAACATAATTTAATACATCATTTCCTTATTCCTATTCGAAATAACCATTTGGAATTGTATTTGAAGTCACTATTTCAAAACCAATTCAAAAAACCGTTTGGAAAACCATTTCGTTTTAACATGACACTTTTTTGCTCTTTGTCCCCAGCCAAACAGTGTCAATCGTGAATTGAGCCCCCTAATGCAAATGAGCCATGTAACAGGCTCTCTGATTGGCTAGAGAGCTTAACTGAGCCAGGCTCTTTCGCGCCTCAAAGCTCTCTAGCCAATCAATTCTTTTTGAAATTACTCTTTTTAATTGTACGATTAGATAATTATTAAAGGAACACTCTATTCATTAGCTTAAGACTCTCCAGGGCCTACAAGGTATGTCAAATTTAAAATTAAAGTACATGTCTAATTTGCATTGTTTTACACAGTTTTTCTAGGCTAAGGCCAAAAGTGTCATGCAATGGGTAAATGGCATTTCCAATCGTTATTTCGAATCAGGGATTTAATATAGTGACTTCAAATACAATTCCAAATGGTTCTTTCGAATAGGAATAAGGAAACAATGTATTAAATGATGTTTTAAATGATGTATTCGTAATTCCATTTTGAAATACACCGTTTAATGGATGTTTTTGAAGTTCCTTTTCCAAATACGACTTTTTAATGACGTATTAATACGTCATTTGTGAATTCTTTTTGAAATTACTCTTTTTAATTGTACGATTGGATAATTATTACGGGGACACTCTATTCATTAGCGTAAGACTCTCCTGGTCCTCCATAGGACACACTTTGAAACACGCAGCATAAATAAGACCAGAATCGCAAAAGCTTCATCAAAGCTCTCAACCGAAACTCCAAGAAACGAGCAGCCCATCCAGACTTGCACAGCGGCCGCCAGCAGACAGGCACAGCAGCAGCAAAGCAGTGAGCCTGGTGACGCGAGGTTACAGCAGCAACAGAAACGAGCTTGTGACACGCCCGCTGCAGCCAAGAAGAACACACACGGAGGGAGGAGTTTGAAGGAGAGGGGTGTTTCCTGCTGTTATGGAGGAAATTACTGTTCAAAACTATTGTTTAGATGTCTGACGTCTTACTGATGCCAAAAATGAATGGTTAAAGTGACTGTTCTATCGAATTTCACAAAAAGCCATTTATCTCAGAATAAATTTTCAGACGCTGAAACCATGCTGTATTCAAGTGCTAATGCCTACATAACTACTAACTCTACAAACTAACTCTTTTAGACAGAGAAAGCACACATTCTATTAGTTCTTTTTAGATATTTTGTGTTCACAAAATCTTAGCAGAAAAGAATCCTCAGGTCTTGAAAGATGAGCCAGAATCCTCAAAAAAACCCTCTGGCAGAACCTACCTACAGTAAAAAAAAACAGCTGGCAGTGAATGTGTGTTTATTTTGTTTATTTTTGTGATTGTTTGGCTGTTTGTAGCCAGTTTGAGCAAAACTCGTTTTTTAAACCAGTTTGGCCTGACCCCCCAGCTGTGAGGTATTGGCTAATTGCTGGTGGGTGTAGCTGAGGCACCCATGTCTACTTAAAGCTGTGAGTTCAGTGATTCTAATCAGGCCCCTTGAGGACACGACTTCTTGCCACATTCAGTCTAGAGCGTCAGAAATTTGCGGACGCCAAGGTCCATCTGGAAAAATTGATTGATTAAACAGTACATAGCTATACAAGGGAAACATAGGTATGTATTGTAGGGCCTACTATAAATAAACATTCCAATAAAAAAAGAAGAAGAAGAAGAAGAAGAAGAAGAAGAAGACTCAACTTCACAACACAATCATCTGGTGTTGGAAAGCTTTACAGCTGAAGGGACAAAAGACCTTCTGAAACGCTCTGTGGAGCATCTTGGCATTAGAAGCCGCCCACTGAACTTACTCCTCAGGCTGTTCATGACACCATACAGAGGATGTTCATCGAGAATGGACTTTAGCTTCCTCCTGGTTCTTTTTTCCATAATTGAAAAATGAATAAAAAGCTCGCACACTGCAAGGGCTCCTAGTTTGTGTTTTTTATTTCAAACACCCAACAAAAAAGTGACGTTTCGAGCAAAGCTCTTCATCAGACTGGCAAAGGACTGTGAGACGCCATCTTAAATACATACAGGTCAGGTCACATGATACAATTAACTCCAATGCAATCAAGCAAGATGGGTTACAGCTGTGGTTACATGGTCAGGTGAATACAATAAAGTACTGGTTGGAAACAATATGTATGAAAACAACTAGAGACCATACATAATGACAAATCTTAAAGTTGTTCTTTGAATAGATCAAATTTGGTATAAAATACCATGTATCAAATAGGTGACGTGTGACCATGTGTGATCAAGAATAAGAGTACATATGAAAATAGTAAATAGTAACATTATCAAAATGTGATAGACAAAAATAGGAATTAAAGTTAAAATTAAAGACCCTCACTAGGATGTACCAGACCCCACAGTCAGGCTGAAAGGCCGTCATCAAGGGTGGGACTAAGCTTAGAGGCGCCTCCAAGTGTCTCATGGGTGTATTACAATAAAACAAAGCCTGAGACCAACAGTTGAGAGATACCTATAGGAGTATACATAATTATGTAGATCAAGACCAACAGTTTAAATACATCAAGGAGTATGCAACAATGTGTAGACCACGACACAGTTTAGAGATACCATAGACAAGTTTATATAAGGAATCAATGCCAAAGTAAAGAAAAACTTTCATAGAAAAGGGCGGATATCCATCTCCTCATTGAGGCCCCTAGGTGTTACAGTGTCCAGAGTGTACATCCAGAACAGTTCGCGTTGCAGAAGACGAGTGTTGATGTCACCACCACGTCGTGGGAGCTGGACATGTTCGATACCCACATAGTTCAGGGAGGCTACAGAGTGTTTCATGAGGCTGAAATGAACAGCCACGGGGCTCTTAGGGTCATGGGTTCTAATGTTGCTGCGGTGCTCTGAGATTCTGTTTTTGAGGGGTCTGGATGTTTTGCCTATATAGGCCAGTCCACAAGGACATTTGAGCATGTAAATAACATTGTAGGTTTTGCATGAAATTATTTGTTTGATGGCAAAGGTTTTCCCTGTGTGTGGATGGTAAAATGTGCTGGTATTGCGTGTGAAATTGCATTGTTGGCAATTGCCACATTTATAATTACCCGGTTCTACTGGGGGTAGAAAAGTGGGTGGAGTAGGTGGGGGAGTGGGAGGACAGTCCGCTCTCACAAGCATGTTACGGAGGTTCGGGGGTCTTTTGAAGACGATCCGTGGAGGGTGGTCAAAGACAAGGGAGAGTATGGTACAGCACAGGTGAGTCTATTGTCAGTTGTTTTGGTCCTGGTCTTGTTCAGACACTCTGATTGTGTGATGTCAGAGAAACGGTCGGATGCCTGTCTGACCCACTCACTGTTGTAACCTCTCGTTGTGAACCTCTGTGCCAGATCAGTCATGTGATTTTTTAAATCAGAGTCCGAGCTACAGATACGGCGTATACGATTGAGTTGGGATACAGGGAGGGTCTTCTTTAAAGATGTCGGGTGGAATGAGTGGCCATGTAGCAGAGAATTTCTGTCTGTTGGTTTTCTGTACAGGCTGGTGTTGAGCGTTCCATTATTGTTGATAATGAGAATGTCCAGAAAGTTCATTTTGACAGAGTCGTGTCCAGAAATGCCTATATAGGCAAAACATCCAGACCTCTCAAAAACAGAATCTCAGAGCACCGCAGCAACATTAGAACCCATGACCCTAAGAGCCCCGTGGCTGTTCATTTCAGCCTCATGAAACACTCTGTAGCCTCCCTGAACTATGTGGGTATCGAACATGTCCAGCTCCCACGACGTGGTGGTGACATCAACACTTGTCTTCTGCAACGCGAACTGTTCTGGATGTACACTCTGGACACTGTAACACCTAGGGGCCTCAATGAGGAGATGGATATCCGCCCTTTTCTATGAAAGTTTTTCTTTACTTTGGCATTGATTCCTTATATAAACTTGTCTATGGTATCTCTAAACTGTGTCGTGGTCTACACATTGTTGCATACTCCTTGATGTATTTAAACTGTTGGTCTTGATCTACATAATTATGTATACTCCTATAGGTATCTCTCAACTGTTGGTCTCAGGCTTTGTTTTATTGTAATACACCCATGAGACACTTGGAGGCGCCTCTAAGCTTAGTCCCACCCTTGATGACGGCCTTTCAGCCTGACTGTGGGGTCTCGTACATCCTAGTGAGGGTCTTTAATTTTAACTTTAATTGCTATTTTTGTCTATCACATTTTGATAATGTTACTATTTACTATTTTCATATGTACTCTTATTCTTGATCACACATGGTCACACGTCACCTATTTGATACATGGTATTTTATACCAAATTTGATCTATTCAAAGAACAACTTTAAGATTTGTCATTATGTATGGTCTCTAGTTGTTTTCATACATATTGTTTCCAACCAGTACTTTATTGTATTCACCTGACCATGTAACCACAGCTGTAACCCATCTTGCTTGATTGCATTGGAGTTAATTGTATCATGTGACCTGACCTGTATGTATTTAAGATGGCGTCTCACAGTCCTTTGCCAGTCTGATGAAGAGCTTTGCTCGAAACGTCACTTTTTTGTTGGGTGTTTGAAATAAAAAACACAAACTAGGAGCCCTTGCAGTGTGCAAGCTTTTTATTCATTTTTCACTTATTGTTCACCTTTGAGCTCAGCACCTGCCCAACTTGGATTTTGGATGTGCGTGTATCCTCTCTGATTCTTTTTTCCATAATGGCTTCTAAGGAGTCAGGAGTGATGGATCCTGCCTTTCATGGATCCTGCCTTTTATATAAAACGCTGCACGAATGTTCCGCCGCGGTGTGCAAGCTTCAATTGCAACTCATTAAAAAAAAATTTTTGGTGAATCTCTGTACCGGTTATTTGAGATCCGCATTGGTTTTGAAATGGCCTTAAAACTGCAAACTTTGGCCGCCTTCTTTGCTGCAAGTCATTCAGTTCGGACAATAGAGGCAATAGCAACGCAGCCGTTAAATGATCTTGACCACAGTTCGTCTCTTCAAGGCGCTTCACAGCATTCCACTGAACGCGTTTCCTTCCCGGACTGTAAATAATGAATGCACGCTGTATGACGTAACTTCTGTCACAGCCCAGCCAATCAGATCTCACCCATAGCATCTTGCGGGGTCGCCATCTTGGCTTCCAGAAAATTGAGTGATTCAGACCCTCTGTCGCTTGCTCTGAAGCTTGCTGATGTCTACGTTGGGTCTGAACATGTGAGACTACCATCCTCCAGGCAGTAACAACAGTAGTCCTGACCCCAAACCTGCTTCTCTGCCCCCTGCCTTATTGCTTCCTTCAAGTTATCTCCCCTCTCCCCCGAAGAAGTCCGTAAACCACCTGCCCCCTTGATCCTATCCCTTCCTCTCTTCTCCAAACCACCTCCACTGACATATCTCCCTTCCTCACTACCCTTATCAATTCCTCTCTGTCCTCTGGTCTTGTTCCCGCTACTCTCCTCTGCTTAAGAAACCCTCCCTTGACCCTACTGCTATCCAGAACTACATACCTGTACCTCTGCGCAGTCCCACACAAAGCGGGACATTTGGTCTGGTCACCCTACCTGCATAATTTGTATCCTTCCTGTTCTTCTTTTTGAAGGTGTTCCTGGCAACGATGGTTCCTCCGCACACTCAGTGACTCACTGACACACAATGTTTGCACTGTTTTCATTTTATTTAAATTTACATCCCTTTTTCTGTGATGGAAATTTTAGATGTTGACTTTTGATCATATCTTTTGGACATTCTATGTAGGGGTGTCACGATACACTCAGTTCACGATACGATACGTATCACGATACTGGGTTCACGATAACGATACGATACGATACGATTTTACCAATATTTTTTTAAACTTGAATAATGACAATATATGACTGGAAAAGTAGTATTTTATTTGAAATGCACAAATACAAAACATGCTGTTGTGGGAAATTGTTATTACAATAACAACTAGAAAAAACATGAGATTGGAGATAAGGCTTATCTTGAAATAGAATGAGTTACACCGTCACTTAGATTTACTTTGAACTAAAAGGTTTCTCAGCAGTATAAATTCTCATTATGCATCTTCAGTTTTTCTTCAAACTCAAACAACAAGACTTTTCTTAGTCTATTTTTTATGCATCTTCAGTTTTTCCTGTCAAGTAAACAGTTTTGCCAGAAACTCAATTGAATGGTTTCTCTCCTGTATAACTTCTCATGTGTCTCTTCAGAGACTTGTTCAACTGAACTACTTTCCACACATTGAACTTCAACAAACAAAGACGTTTCTTAGTCTATTTTTGAAAAAAAAAAAAAAAAAAAAATTATAAAAAAAAAAAAAAAAAAAAAAAAAATCGCGATATGAGATTTCATCTCAACGATACATATCGTGACGTTTTACTATCGCGAAATTTCGTGGGACGATATATTGTGACACCCCTAATTCTATGTATATGTTTATTTTATTACAATTTATTTTAATGCGAGCTATGAATTTAAGACTGTAAAAAGTAATTTACTTTACACCCTTGTATTTATTGTATCAATTTGTGGTGTAGGGCTATATGGGGACAGGGTCGGTCACTGTTATCCCAGAAAATCTTCCTCTTTTTCACAGCCCAATCTTGGCAGGCATGGCTATATTTGACAATGCCTTATTTGCACATGCTATTTCAGAAAACTTGTAAGACAAACGAGTATTGTCTTAACTCATTGAGTGCCAGCCACTTTTGGAAAACGGATGCTCCCAGTGCCAGAGTTTCAGAGCGTTTTCAGTGATTTCTCGAGGCCCACAGAATATTGTGTGATAATACTATGTAAACACCGAACACGCCCAAAGAACGATGAGACTCTCTTCTATCATCAGCAAAAAAAAGTTTATTGATATCATTTTCCGTTCTTTAGTTATGAGCCGGAGAGTATAGGTTGATTTCACCAAAAAGAGACGTTTCAAATTAGAAGCTGAGATAATTAGCCTTTTGTGAAATGAAGCATTTCAAGCACATGACTGACTCTGAAGCTAATATTTTCTGATGTAACACCTCAAAAATAATTTCCTTCAATAAAACAGTGAAAACAAAGGAATTTTGTTTGGCAAAATAATATTTTTTAGCTGCAACCAGCAGCGCTGGCCCCTGCGTGCGCTGCTGGTTGCAGCTTCTTGCTGGTCTTGATTTACTGCTGGTGGGCATCAGATATTCTAGCTTGCCAATCTGTCCATCGAGCCTGCTGTCTGGGTCTGTCTGGGTCGGTGTTGTATGCTGCCCTGCGTGCCCCCCCCCCCCCCCCCCCTCAACTGCAAACCCCTCCTCCGTGGGTGTGTCTCTGGTGGCTCTGGTGGCTCTCTGCTGAGTTTGCTCTGCACTGAAAAGTGCGCTACATCCAGCTTTTTTACAGCGTTCCGCGTGTATTTGTTGCCCGCTCCCATCGCTTCCAGTTGAGAATAATAACAACTCCACAACTAATCATGCGGATGGGCTATCGCAGCGGACACGGAGGGGCTCAATTGTGGCAGCAGATTGGCTGCTGCAGGCACAGCTAACGTTATGCTTCATGCATACGATGCGATTTCCGTTTCCCCATGACTTCTTCTCTCTTTTTTCCTCACCTTTCTCTAATCTGGAGAGCACTGTCGCCACCTAATGGGTCCGTAAAATAGCTTTTACACATTCAACATCCACCATACTTTCACAGGAGATGGATCTGGCTTTGATCCACGTCCCACCGTCAAAAAAACGCAATTGACGACTTTAGTCGTCATTGGCACTCTACGTCAGTATTTGAATTGACGACTATAGTCATCATTTGCACTCAATGAGTTAATGTAAATGAATCAACTGGGGACGTTTCATGGTGATTAGTTCAAAGTAGTAGTATCTATTAGTTCAAAGTGGTATCCTTAATACTCCTCTCCCTCCGTTGTCTCCGTAGGTTATTTGCCAGCAAATGCAGCAGCTGCCTGGAGAAGATTGCACCCAGTGAGTTGGTGATGCGAGCTCTGCAGAAGGTTTACCACCTGGGCTGCTTCTGCTGCTGCGTGTGTGAGCGGCCGCTGTGCAAAGGTGACAGCTTTGTCCTGAGAGAAGGCCAGCTGCTGTGCGAGAGCGACTATGAGAGAGAGCGCCACCTGCTGAGCACAGCCAGCCCCCAAAACTCGGACTCTGGTAAGGCTGGGGACAAACAGTTTGCATTGAACAACACATAATAATAATAATAATAATAACTTTAATTTATATAGCGCCTTTCATAAAACCCAAGGTCGCTTCACAAGAGTGGGATACAGATAGGGGAGAGAGGGGGAGGAAAACAAACAAAACAAGCAAAACAAACAACAGGGATGGTTGAACTAAACTGAACTAACTCATGTGGAAAGGTCTGGTAGGAAAAGAGATGTGTGTTGAGGTGTGTTTTGAAACTGCTCAGGGTCGGGGCATTACGGATTTCGGCAGGGAGAGCGTTCCAGAGGGTGGGGGGCAGCCACGCTGAAGGCTCTGTCCCCAAAGGTTTTGAGTCTGGTACGGGGGATGGATAGCAGACCCGCGTCTGAAGACCGCAGGTTCCGGGATGGAGTGTGTTGGTGAAGGAGGTCGGACAGGTATTGGGGGGGCGAGTGCGTGAAGGGATTTGTAAGTGAGAAGGAGGAGTTTGTACAGGATGCGGAACTTGACCGGGAGCCAGTGGAGGTGGATGAGGGTGGGGGTGATGTGCTGCCAGGGCTTGGTGTGAGTGAGAACCCTGGCAGCTGAGTTCTGCACGTACTGGAGCCTGTCCAGGGCTTTGCTTGGAACCCCGGACAGGACTCCATTACAGTAGTCGAGCCGGGAGGTGATGAATACATGGAGGAGGGTTTCTGCCACGGAGTCTGAAGGAGCGTTCACACCGAGATATTTATTTTTCGCTCTGTCGCTCAAGTCAACCCTTTGGAATCGCTCTGTCGCTCTGTTTAAATCGCTCATCAACAGGCACACGAAATGACGGACATGTGGGGGATATAACGTTACGCAATGTCATGCTGTTTGTCCACTACGAGCCACCGTCATTGTTTACAAGCTAAGCCTATCAGCGTGCTCCTAATGCGAGCTCCATACCGGTAGGACAGACTTCACTTCATGTCAGCTGTCAGCCTGTCAATGCGGTTTGTTGCCACACAATAAAGCAGCGGTTTGTTCCAAGCCAGAGTGATCCTTGACTCGCTCTCACACAGCAGCCAATCAGCATTGAACAGCGAGCGACTGATGCCAGCGTATTTTCGCTCGAGTTGGGATATTTCATCTTGAGCGACGAGCGTATTTTCTCCCTGTCGCTCTGTCTCTGCCGCTCGGACGCCCAGCGATTATTCTCCCAGGCGAATATACGCTCAATCGCTCGTTTGCATTGACTTTGTATGTAAACTCGACGCCAGCGACCAACTTTAATAGGTCGGTGTGAACGCACCTTGAGAGTGAGGGACGGAGACGGGAAATGTTTTTGAGGTGGTAGAAGGCGGACTTGGTGATGGATTTGATGTGGGACTGGAAGGAAAGGGTGGAGTCAATGATGACGCCCAGGTTGCGAACTTCAGGAGATGGTTTGATGGAACAGCCCTCGACATAACATTGGATCTCAAGGATGTCCAGTGGCGCTGGAAGTACTTTTAGGTAGGGGGCGCTATAAGGTAGAGGGCGCTATAAGGCAGGGGGCGCTATAAGGTAGGGGGCTGCTATAAGGCAGGGACTCTCGGCGCCGGCCGACGTTTTTTGGACTTTTTGCCATAGTTAGAGGAATATTTAGTTTTAAATTAACATTAGGATTATACTGTTATACTGTCATTATTCAGTATCTTCTCCTTTTCTCACTCACTTTCATGTAACCACCTGCTCTCCCTTTAGTCGTTTTACACTACAACAGACAGCAACACAGGCATAAACACTGAACTTATTATTATTATGGAAAACCAGATTATGATGAAAATCAAACACTTTTGAAGAGAGAGCGTATGAAATAAGATTAGAGCTGGGAAGCACAAACTGTTTTTTAATGCATTTTGTTGCCGTTATAAACACAAGACAGCCAAATCCAACAATTTCGCCACCAGGGGGTGCTGCAGCACCCTCAGCACCCACCTTCCAGCTCCCTTGAGGATGTCTGTGTAGTGTAGAGGTCAAAGCACTCGCCTACCACCGTGGGAGACCCGCGTTCAATTCCCGGCGCAGTTGTACTTCCAGTTTGGTCAGACGTTCCTACAGACACAATTGGCCGTGTCTGTGGGTGGTAAGCCGGTGGGGTATGAGTCCATGGTCACCGCACTAGTGCCTCCTCGGATCTGTCGAGGCGCCTGTTCAGGGGGGAGGGGAACTGGGGGATAGCGTGATCCTCCCACATGCTACGCCTTGCTGGTGAAACCCCTCGCTGTCAGGTGAAAGGAAGTAGCACGGCGACTGCACATTTATCAGAGGAAGCATGTTACTACTCTAGGGCGGTCCACAGATAGGCAGGGCCCCGCCGGGTACCGGCAAAAAAACGCAGGGTGCGGGTAAAAAAATACATTTCTGTAAATTACCGGGTCGGGGTGCGGGGTAAAAATGAACTAAATGCAGGCAGGTAGTAGAACAACGTAGGATCCATGTATGTTTTTCTGTTGCACTCAGACTGAATTCTCAGTATTTTACGGTAATCTGGAGCATGAGGCAGGGGGTGTGTCTGGCAGCTGGTCTGAGATGTAGACAAATAGTTTCTGACGCACACGTTTTCCGCTTTGTTTACATAACCGGCATCATTTCAAGTATGCACATACGGTGCATTGTGTGATGGACTGCGCAAAACATTCAAAACTCAGCTGCGGGGTCAAGGTGATTGATTGGAGACGGACAGATGCTGTAGTAGGCTAACGTTAGCCTCCACTACATTACACCAGTGGCGAACCGTGCCCCCCCCCCCCCCCCCCCCCCCCCCACACACACACACACATTATATAGCCTACTGTACGTGCAAGTCTGAGGTCTCTGTGCGCACTGCGTGCGTCTTTACGCATTGGTGAGAGCGGACTATGATGAGTTATCTTCCACAGCCAGCTTCTTTAGGTCGCTGTATCGTTACACACAATAATTACTCCACTACTCCTCTCAGCTATGAAAATGACATTGCATAAACAAATAGATGTCACTGTCAGTAACACACAACCACAGTTTTAATAATGAGCTCAATACACAGAAAGACTCCAAAACTCAGCTCCCCCAGCGCCACCAGCAATAAAAAAAAGAATTTAACTTGCCAAATGACGTTCACTTGATGACAAAAAACATCCTCCCGAAAAGCAACAAGCAAGCCCTCCGAGCACCCAGCAGTAATATAGAGCATCTTGTGCCGAACTGCACAGGGCCGCGGGAAGTAGGGGTGCTGCAGGTGCTGCAGCACCCCCTAGATTTTTTCCAATTTTTTCCCCATTTTTTTTCAATTTTTTTTTAAACAAATGTAATTAAAAATATTTTGCAGTGCACTATGTTCCTTTCTTGTTTAAGAATGTTTCGGGAAATGAAAATGTAGCCTATTTAAATAGAATTATCAACAATAACAATCAAGGAAGTTACATGCTTGTAGGCTAGAGAAGAAGAAGAAGCGCGCATGCACGCACATGTTGTGTTGAACCAACCAACAACCAATACGAATTGTTTAATCTGGCAATAAAGAAATGTGAACTTGACATGCTATTTTAATAGCCTACTCAAAAATGCACCTCCCACTATACAGCAAAGAGAGGAGTCAATGTTTCTTGATATATGCCATTCAGATCAGAATAATTAGTCTAGTCATTAAGTTTGCTGATAATATTTCTATCATGTTAAGTCTGTCATGTTAACTGGTGTATTCAGAGCAAATAGGGAGATATAGAGCATTATCATCATGCTATATATCTCCCTCTTTGCTCTGAATGAGTGAGAAAAGGAGAAAATACTGAATAATTACATCACAACAGTATCCTAATGTTAATTTAAAATGAGATATTCCCCTAAATATGGCAAAAAAATGTAAAAAAAAAAAAACGTAAAAAAAAAATTTGGCGGGGCCCTTGCGGGCCACACCGAGAGTCCCTTCCTCCGAGCACCCCCTGCTTAAAATGACTTCCAACGGCCCTGGAACTGCATGTAAACTAAGCGTAAAGTTCCCAGTTGCTAGCCTGGAAATGGCGAAAATAATATATATATATATATTTTTTTTTATAGCTTTTTGCAGTTGACAGCTCCAGATCCTTTGAAAAGTACCGCTGCGCACGTCCATTTCCTAGTTCCACACAAAGCTTCCACATCATCATAAACTCCTCCCTCCTTCTCGTTCGTCTCGTCTCCTGGTTGGCTTGGATTCACGAATGCCTGCAAATATCCCCACCCACAACTCAACTAATTGTGATTGGCTAACCCCACAACTCAATAGAATTCTGATTGGTTAAAACACCTGTCATCAAAATTGTCGTCCCCATTTCATGATCAGAGTGGGTCTTCGCGAAGGGTTGCTGGCTTGCTGTCAATCAAATGCCATTTGCCAGTAGAGGCTGGTCCAAATATTTAACCCCATATTTGCTGAAACAAAGTGAGTCCAAGATCATAACAATTTACAGACATTATTATGTTATTTCAGTGAATAAAAACTAATAAATAACAAATACAAATAATTTATTAAGGGGAAAATTATTTTCTTTTCAATTTCCTCTTGGGCCTTCACTGAATACCTAAAAGCCCCAGACGGTTCGCCACTGCTTACACACTGGCTGTTTTCATAGCAACAGGCAACAACATGGATACCATCAAAGTGGAGAGGTTGAACGTTGTAAAAGTGGATTTACGTTACTGCAACAGTAACGTACATCATAAAGGCAGTATGGATTATACCGGACATATTGGAAATAACTGGTACAGTAAGTCACTTTGCTTGTACAACTGTCTGTAGCATCTGATAGCAGAGCTAACCAGCTGGTTAGTCAGCTAGCAGCTGCTAAGAGCTAATTAACGTACAGCAGCTGACGAGTCTCGGCCAGAAAGACTGCTGTTCGCCTCCCGTGTGAAACGGTGGCAGTTTCGTTAGGGTCACTACAAAATGTTTGCACTGCAGAGTAACGGTTATTATACTGTATCTATGCGGTTCCGGGTCGGGGTGCGGGTCTCATGTCTGCGGGGCGGGGTGGGTTGCGGTACTGATTGATCATATGTGCGGGTTCGCGGAGCGGGGTCAGTATGCAGCTGGATACCGATTCTGCATTAATTGAGAGATTAATGCATTTATTGTGTTTATATTTTAAAAAGCCAAACTGAACCAAAAATGGGTCTAGAACCCTGGGAAATTCAGTGAGGTCAAAATGACAGCTTATGGTCTTTCTAGGTAAACATGATATTTTCTTTGCCTTTTGCGTAATTCATATAAAAACTATATTTTAAATGACAATACAGACACTTTTAGGAAAAGTCAGGTACCCGCAGTATTGTCATTTTTAATTCAACAAGGTTATTGAACATATACATTTCAAAAAGCTCAAAATGACACTGTGGTCTTTCTAGTGTTATCCGCGCTCTCCGCGGATGCGGCGGGCCAGCTGGAGGTCTTTGGGCATGATGGTGACCCTCTTGGTGTGGATGGTGCACAGGTTAGTGTCCTCAAACAGGCCGACCAGGTAAGCCTCGCTGGCCTCCTGCAGAGCCGTGACAGCAGAGATCTGGAAGCGCAGGTCGGTCTTGAAGTCCTGAGCGATCTCTCTGACCAGGCGCTGGAAGGGCAGCTTGCGGATCAGCAGCTCGGTTAACGGTGAGGCTTCTTCATGGCCGGCCCGCTCTTAGGGACAGCCTTGGTGGCGAGCTGCTTCCTGGGAGCTTCTCCTCCAGTGGATTTACGGGCAGTCTGCTTCCTGGGAGCTTTTCCTCCAGTGGATTTACGGGCAGACTGCTTGGTTTTGTCCATGGTACAATGTTGAGTTCTTCCTTCCTTATGAGAAAAGTTAAAATATGTCTTTCTGCAGCAGTGTTGCCAGCAGCTTCTTCTTCTTATGGCTTTCCGGTTGACTGGATGGGTGGCTTGGATCTTCCACCACTTATATAGCCTCAGCCAGGAAGGATGAATTCACAATAGTGACATCACCGATGACATCACAATTGCTCGAGTGACATCACTGATGACATCACAATTGCTCGAGTGACATCACTGATGACATCACAATTGCAAGTGACATCACTAAGAAAATTCCTGATTTATGACATCATTGATGATGTCACAGACACAGACACAGCCCGCAAAATCGTGACTAACCCCCACCTGCCCACTTAGGCAATTTTAATTATGATAACATAATACACATAATTGAATCAGAGGCAATTATGTACTATGATAATAAGTAGGCTATACATTTATATCGTGTTACATTTAGAACCGGCCCATTTAGAACACTTTCCCTCACAAATCACAATGAAACAACCTTCACTAAGCCAGAATACCTTTAAAGGTTTCTAAAGTCTTGACTTGAGATCTTCTGTTTGTGTAAATGACTTGGAGATGACCATGTCAAACTCAAGGGGTGCGCGCTGCCACGGTTATGGCTTTCTTTAGTGTCCATGCAGCGCCCGGGGACCAACTTCAGTTCTTTGTCATCGCTGGTCAGGCTGCATGTTTTTAGTGGGGGTCCACACACAGACTCCACACAGAAGGGCCTTTTTGACAAGAGAGCCCACCTGGGCAGTAGACACTGAAGACATGGGGGGGGGGGGGAGAGACACACCCTCAGTGCCCACAGCGTCCCAGGCGGGAATTGAACCAAGGACCTTCTAACTGTGAGGTGACAGCGCTACCACTGCCCCACCGTGCTATTGTTAAATGTTTACTAACTTTTGAACTGCTAATCCCATCAATATGATTAAAAAACTCCCGTAAAGCAGAAATTCCTCACGTCTCGTTTGGACAGTTCCGTAGTGAATATGGTTTCCATCACGTTCTTCCTCTTAGCCAAACGGCGGTGGACGTTGGCTTAATCACCATTGTGTTAACTCAGTAACACACCAGAGTCCTGCACCGGGTCGTTAACTCAGTAACACACCAGAGTCCTGCACCGGGTCGTTAACTCAGTAACACACCAGAGTCCTGCACCGGGTCTTAACTCAGTAACACACCAGAGTCCTGCACCGGGTCTTAACTCAGTAACACACCAGAGTCCTGCACCGGGTCTTAACTCAGTAACACACCAGAGTCCTGCACCGGGTCTTAACTCAGTAACACACCAGAGTCCTGCACCGGGTCTTAACTCAGTAACACACCAGAGTCCTGCACCGGGTCTTAACTCAGTAACACACCAGAGTCCTGCACCGGGTCTTAACTCAGTAACACACCAGAGTCCTGCACCGGGTCTTAACTCAGTAACACACCAGAGTCCTGCACCGGGTCGTTAACTCAGTAACACACCAGAGTCCTGCACCGGGTCGGAGTTCCGCGGGGCCCCGCAAAAAAATGCGGGGTGCGGGTAAAAAATACACTTGTGTAAATTACCGGGTCGGGGCGCGGGTAAAAATGAACTAAATGTGGGCGGGGGGCGGGTGGAACAACGTAGGAGGCATGTACAGTATGTTTTTCTGTTGCACTCAGTCTGAGGCAGGGGGTGTGTCTAGCAGGGGGTGTGTCTGGCAGGGGGTGTGTCTAGCAGGGGGTGTGTCTGGCAGGGGGTGTGTCTAGCAGGGGGTGTGTCTAGCAGGGGGTGTGTCTAGCAGGGGGTGTGTCTGGCAGCTGGTCTGACTCTGAGATGCAGGCAGAGAAGGGAAGAGGAGAAAACTTTCTGAAGCACGTTTTCCGCTTTGTTTACATAACCGGCATCATTGTGTGACACTATATGGACTGCACAAAACGGCCAAAACTCAGCTGCGGGGTCCAGGTGATTGATTGGAGACAATACGAGTCGGACAGATGCTGTAGTAGGCTAATGTTAGCCTCCACTACAACCATACACACTGGCTGTTTTCATAGCAACAGGCAACAACATGGATACCGTGAAAGTGGAGAGGTTGAACGTTGTAAAAGTGGACTTACGTTCCTGCAACAGCGATCATAAAGGCGGTATGGATTATACTGGACATATTGGAAATAACTAGTGAGTCACTTTTCTTGCTGTACAACTGTCTGTAGCGTCTGATAGCAGAGCTAACCAGGTGGTTAGTCAGCTAGCAGCTGCTAACAGCTAATTAACGTACATCAGCTGACGAGTCTCGGCCAGAAAGTCTGCTGTTCGCCTCCCGTGTGAAACGGGGGCAGTTTCGTTAGGGTCACTACAAAATGTTTGCACTGCAGCTTAACGGTTATTATATATATGCGGTTCCGGGTCGGGGCGGTTCATGTCTGCGGGGCGGGGTGGGTTGCGGTACTGATTGGTCATATGTGTGGGTTTCCGGCGCTGGGGCGGTATTGCACGTCGCGGGGCCGGGCGGGGCCGGGTCTTGAAAATCAGACCTGCACAGGACTCTGGGCATCTCTTACAAGGCCCAGCTATCCCCCTGTGTGTCTGGGCTGGCCCAATGGCCCAGTCAAGTTTAGAAGCTACAATATTGCTTATTATCAACAAACCAAGCCAACAGCTATCAAAGCTGCTTTATGGAAAGTGCGTGACTGGAACTAATTGGTCATTCAGTGGCATTTTACGTAAGGGATAATGTATACTGAGCCGGTGATTACTGTGGAAATAATGACCGACAGGTGAATGATTTAGCCCGACGCGCAGCGGAGGGCTTAATATTCACCTGAAGGTCATTATTTCCAGTAATCACCGGCTCAGTATACATTATCCCGCTTAGAACACGGCCTACAACTAAATCATTCAATAATCTGACAAAAATAATTATTCAAATAGATTTTTTAATAGCGTTTTCAACACAAAGCGGTTTCATTCGTAATTGGCACACAAGACACCACAGCTGCAACTGGTTGGCCTAATTAGTAGCGTCTGCGGACAAAATGCTCTTACCAACTGATTAATCCAGGTGTGGCAGAGCAGCGGTCGGTTGTCGAGAAATAATGACCGGTGAATATTGTTGATTGACCAATCAGAATCGAGTATTCGAGAGAGCCGTGTTCTAAGCCCATGTAATGTAGCGTAGCTAACAACTAACAGTTAGCTGACGCCAGAGGCTAACGCTAGCCATTTACTTCCTACATTTATTTACGTCTTACCTGTCCATCAGACGTCAGACCATTGTTATGTCTGACGTCATCACCTGTTTTTAGCAACATCTTATTTTTTTTTACGTTAAGCACAAAAATACTTTCACCAACACATGACATATCTTAAAAACGACAAAATACACTGGAGGGAGGTTTTAAGCGGTGTCGTGACTTTGGCTCTCTATTTCCTTTTCCTGTCTGGCTGCAGAGAGGAGTGAGGATGACGAGCTGGATGTGAAGCCCGATGGTCCAGGTGGTCCAGGTGGTCCAGATGGTCCAGGTGGTCAGGGGAAGGGAGGCGACCCTCGCCGGCCCAAACGCCCGCGCACCATCCTCACCACCCAGCAGAGACGGGCCTTCAAGGCCTCCTTCGAGGTCTCCTCCAAGCCCTGCAGAAAGGTCAGGAAGAAAGTCGGCCTGGGCCACATCCAAAATGTAACATGGCAAATACTGTCCCACCAAAACACCACAGTGAAGCTTGAGCAAAATATGTTATACCTTCAGTGGAGGGAGAAATCCAGAATAAATCATATAATTAACTGTGCAGACCTCCGCCAGGGACATACTCCAGTCTGCTATGATGTGCTCATTTTGTGAGTCGGATCGGAACCCTGACCTTTGACCTAGCCCCGCCCCCTCCCTTGACCCGAATCGGATCGGACCCGCTCCAAAATGTTATGTGCTCTTCCTTGGCCCATGCTACACAAGTTTTATGAAAATCGGACCAGTAGGTCATCCTGTGACAGACCAGTAGACGGACAAACAAACGGCACCGATTACCGACCCACCACCCCCACCAGCGAAACCATAACCTCTTTAGCGGAGGTCAGGGGCGGTTCTAGGCCGTTTTTGGGTGGGCTTTAGCCCACCCAAAAATAGTCTCAGCCCACCCAAAAAAATAGAGGCAAAAAAAAAGTTTTTTTTTTTTTTTTTTTTTTTTTTTTTTTTTTCCCCCTCTCCAAATCCATGGTGGTCATTAGTAGCAGTTTCTGACTACACTCAATGCGCTGTGTGCGTGTTTCCCCCCCCCTCTATGTTCTTAGGGTGGGCTGAGACAAACATTTAGGGGGGTTCAGCCCACCCGAAAAGTTTCTAGAACCGCGGCTGCGCAGGCGCTCCCTCCTCCATCTATCTGCCTAATCCCACATCACTTCACACAGGTCACACACAGTACAGCAGCGAAGTGGTCCTCCACAGTCCACACAATCGTTCTCCCCACTCATGATCAATGAAACTGTGAGGTGAGCATTGAGCAGTCAGAGTCGTTAGTAGTTACTTAATTAGCGCATATTGATATGCAAATTAGCGCGTAACGTTGTTTCGTAGGCTAAACAAAAGAACTTGTGGCTGTGCCTGCCAGACAAACAGGTGGACTGGAGGAAGGTAGGTAGGCTACCATGGCACCAGCCAGCCATGTCATGCTAGCTCGCAGTAAAGTGGGTGTAAATGGATGCAATGTTTTTTGAGAAACATATGGGCATAAGTGACAAACATATTTTCAAACGGGTCCCTTGTTATCTGAATGAAATTAAGCCCTTCAGAATCGCAAGTGGCTGCTTTACACAGCCTGTCTGATGTGATGATGATGATAGCTTAAAATGCGTGCATGGCATGCTATTCCCTTTTCTTTCCTTCTTTCCCTATTTTTGCACGCTGTGGTGGTGGTAGCCTACCAACTTCCAACCAGTCAGATCTTGTTTTTTCCCACAATAATTTCATAATACCATTTGTAATGCCACCGTTGTAGTGCTGTTGTTCAAAATTAAAGTACATTTTCTCAGATTTATTGGTGTCTTTCTAGTCACACAATTTAATAGTCAGTGTTTCCCATACACTGATCTATTTGTGGTGGTACACCCTACATAGATTTTGACCCCCACAAATACTGCCACATATTAATTTCAACTAGTTGACTGCAAACTCCTGCTTTAGTGCTTACAGTATATTATTATCTTGTCGGAATATTATTCCAGCCAATAAGTTAGGAAGTTCCCTTTTGATATAATTTTACTTTTGTTTTGCCTACAAAGCAAAATGTTACTTTACTTGAAACTCCCCTGAAGTGATTTTGGTATTATTTATGCAAGCATAATTCTACCATAGAACCTGTATGCAGAATATATATAGTATATATAGGGAAACAATTATTTTTTCATCGCTGTAAAACCACAGAACGGTAAAGAAGATATTGATGTGTGTAGTTCTTCATAGATCTAGTCTCTTCATTTTGATCTCAAAGTGCGCCAGTTTGATCCATTTTTACTTGAAACTGTACAAAATTTTCTTCCGGGGGGGCATGCCCCCGGACCCCCCTGGGGGTTCAGCGGTCCATGACCTTTGGGTGGGCTGAGCCCACCCAAAGCTCAGATGCTAAAACCGCCCCTGGCGGAGGTAATGGACACCGTTTATACAGTAGGTGGAAACATAAATGAAAATGTGAAGAAAATTAGGCCAACCTAATTTTCTTCACATTTTCATCATGTGTGACACTAAAGCAAGATGAATACTTAGGGCCCTATCGTCGTACGGCGCTATCGTTTGCTCACCTCTTATGCTATCTTCCCTGCGTCTTAAGCTGTCGTCTGCCTCCACCATCCAGTTTTGCGCTGGAGTCTAAGCGCAGACACAGGTGTAGGCGTGGCCCAGGTGTGTCCGTGCACCTCTTAGCCTATCATCTGCCTCCCGCATGTCATGTTGCACTCTGGCGAAGATCTCAATTTTAACGCCAACTAAAAGCAGGTCTTAGTGCAAAAAAAAAAAAACACTACGCCTGAGCGCTATGGGGCGCACACAGTATTCACTACGCCTGAGCGCTAGGGGGCGCACACACTACACAGTATTCTCCGCGCAGTGCAGGAAATCCTCGCTTGGATACATTACGCACGGCATGGATGTCTCTCTCTCTCTCCAACACCTCACGCGGCACACACTCTTCCCTCCTCAGAATGCCATGTTGATTTTCAACTACAGTATAGCCTACATTGCAGAAAAAAACACACCTTGATTTAAAAATTAGAATTTGTTTGTCCATTTATTAGGCTACATAATTCCCGACCATGCAGGTCTGTGGTGTGAGGTAACAGTAGATTGCTTTTGAGAAAGTTGTGCCGGCCAGTAGGCTATACAGTAACCTCTTTCCCAACAATTGCACCATGCAACAATAGCTTAACCCGAGTGGACAATTCTGATATAGGCTATTGAAATAGGCTAGAATTAAAATCTCACACATCCCTACCGTATTAACACATTGACTGCCAGCCGTTTTTTTTTTGCTGTAGGTAGCTTTTGCCAAGCCGTTTTTTTGAGGATTCTGGCTCATTTTACAAGAGCCGAGGATTCTTTTCTGCTTGGAGTTTGTCAACACAAACTTCACAAAAGTACTAATAGAATGTGTGCTTTCTCTGTTTAAAAGAGTTAGTTTGTAGAGTTAGTAGTTATGTAGATATTAGCCGTTGAGTACAGCATGGTTTTAGCGTCTGAGAGTGAAAGCTGAGATAATCGCAGTTTTGTGAAATTCAATCAAACAGGCAGAACAGTCACTTTAACCATTTATTTTTGGCATCAGTGAGAGATCAGACATCCAAACAATATAGTTCCGAACGCCCTCTCCTTCAACTCCTCCCTCCGTGGGCGTGTCTAGTGGCTTTCAGCCTGCGTTTGTCACAAGCGAGTGCTCTGCTGCTGCTGCTGCTGCTGCTGCGAGTTTGAGCAGCCTCCCTCCCTGGCAGCGAGTTTGAGCAGCCTCCCTCCCTGGCAGCGAGTGTGGATAGGTCTCACTCGTCTCTTGGGTTTGAGAGCCCCGATGAAGCCCCGTGCGACTCTAGGCTTTATGCTGCCCACCCAGTCCATTTCTGGAACCCCCCACCGCAGCAGCGCGAAAGCGTCCCCGCCTACAGTATGAGAATGAGGCTCGTTCGTTTCTGACTGTAAAATCGCCAAGCCATTTCCTTGAGAATGGAGGAAGCAGCCGCGGGAGGCGGCTGCTTTTGGTTGACTTTCTCTCTGTCGGGAGAGGACCGTCGCCACCTAGCTGGTTGGTAAAATAGATTATACACATTCAATACTTCCAATATCTCCATAGGAGACGCGGGGGGCATTGATCCACGTACAGTAGCACCGTCAAAAAAAAAAATCGTTTTTTTTTGACGTATTAATACGTCAATGGCAGTGAACCGCTGGATTTTTTTTGACGTATTAATACGTCAGTGGCAGTCAACGTGTTAAAGAAACGAACATTTTTAAATGTGTATGTTATAGCCTATATGAACAAAACGACTAATTACAGTAAGCACACGCTTTGGGACATGGGGATATTCACTGCGTAACTGCGCGGCAGCCCTTTTGTGTGTTTCAAATGGATCGTTCCATCCAGCACCAATTTTCGTTAGTTTCTAATGGTTTATCTGATTCTCTCCCTCTCTCTCCCCTCTCTTCTCTCTCTCTCGCCCTCTCCCTTTTTCTCTCTCTCTCACTCTGTCACTCTGCTTGCCCACGGGCCTCAGCAAGAAAGAAGCTGCCGTCACAGACGTGACGCTGTGGCTTTTAAGGGGACTGGACTGGACATGATCTCACACGTGTGAAGACTGTTTTGGGCATAAACACGCCTATTATGGAGGTTTGCACGAGACGACGCCAGCCAAGCGCAGCGGGTTAGGGTTCAAACGGGCGCGGACGCAAAATGACCGCCTTTGCGACGATAGAGCCCATAGTGACGTATGGAGCTGCCGGCCGCAGCGAAAACTCTTTGCCCCACTTCATTACACAATACTGGATCCGATTCTTCTACTGTATAAATGGCATTGTTCTCCAAGTGCGAGCAATTGAAACACCTGTGTAGCCCTATCTGCGTGGGACTAATGCTACCAGGGGATGTCCGGTGTTTTTTTGCAATAATCCTCGGGTAATGTAATAATCACATTGTAAATCTGCCACATCTGTCATTTGTAAATTTCCAGGGCAAATTATTAGCAGTATCATGGGAACGACTAATTTTAGTATCCCGTCAAAGTTGGGGAGGGGGGGGGGGGGGGGGGTTATTCATAAATGACATGAGCTCCCCACATAATGTTTAATAGGGCTAATGCGTGTGACTTCCAGGTGAGAGAAACCCTGGCAGCAGAGACGGGCCTCAGTGTACGTGTGGTCCAAGTCTGGTTCCAGAACCAGAGAGCTAAGGTCAGTAAGCCAATACAAAAAGCAAGCTGTCATTCACATTGCATACAGATGTTATTACTATATAGCAGGGGTTCCCAAACTTAAGAATGCCGGGGCCCACTTTGAAATGTGAAAATCTTCCGGGGCCTCACCAAACCCCTTTAATCACAACTCTGATCAGCACACGAGACTAAGATGATGAATTTCACTATATATTTTTATTTAATTAACAAAGCATGTGAACTTTGGGATATGGCAAATTAATAACCCATCCACATACAAAAACTTTGGCAAAATATCCAAAAGCCAGATTGCCAACATTTTCTCCCCCTTACTTATCAGAAATATTTGTCTGCACAGGGGTTAAAGTGGGATTTGACAGGTGATTTTGAAAAGAAAATACACACGCATTTCACTTCCTACTCTCCAAACAATGCACTGCAATTTTCTTTTGGTTTAGCTAGATTGAATTCAAATTAGTCTGACATGGTTTGAAAGCTCGGCTGGGCTACATCACCCAAATCCCATTAGTAATGTTACAATGCGTTAGCTCAAATGCTAAGTGTTTCATGTATGTGGATTGAGTATGCTAATGCCATTAGTGGCAAGTTCCAGGATGTATAATGGTAGAATAAAAACATTGATTTGGGTGGTCTAACCTAGTTTGTTAGTGATTATTCAAGCTTTCCAGTTAAGTACGGTTCATTTGGTAGTTTGTATTTGTCCAATAACATCTGCCTAAAAAAATGTATGTGTGTGTGTGTATCGCTGTGCCCTGCAGCTCGCCCACTGCGTGTCGCATACGCAGCTCGGCCACTACACAGCCTCGCCTGCTCTATGACATCACTGATGCCATCAGACACTGATGACATCATCACTGATGACATCACTGAACTGCCAGGAAGGATGACATCACTGATGACATCACATCATTAGGTAATTAGGGCAATCACCTAATAAAAAAATCCAGCTCCGTCAGGTCACCCGCTCTTTACACCCCCTGAAAGTTTCAGCCCGATCGCACGTAAAATGGCATAGCTGTGGCTGGCCAAAATTCTGCTCACGCACACATGCACACGCGCACACACACACGCACACACGCACGCTCGCACGCACACACACACACACACACACGCACACGCACACGCGCACGCACGCACGCACGCACGCACACACACACACACACACACACACGCGCGCACGATAACATCACTGATGACATCATCACTGATGACATCACTGAT
>NC_139627.1:9495160-9600160 GCF_964638095.1 Poromitra crassiceps
CTGACTCTCCAGTAGTCACTAGTCTATTCCTGGTTGTCACGTAGTCTATTCCTACAGTATGAGTCACTGGCTAAGCCAGGCTAACCTATAAAGAAAGAAAACATTGCATGGATGCAACTGGGACGTATCCTCAGTGATGTACCCTGGGGTCATAGGATGTTTCGGGTCTCGCAACATCCTACACCCTCGCCCAGGTGACCCAGCCGTATAAGCCATAAAAGACTGCAGATGTTAAGACGAGCTACACTTGTGGCCAAGTGTGCCTCCGCCAGCCTTTCTAGAAATGTTTGTGGTGTTACGTGAATCCGTTTGGAAGTTAGACAAGTTACAAGTTTTTGTGTTTGGTCACGCTAATTTCCAGGCCGTACCTTCTGACTTGATAATAGACCTTATTCGATTGACGTCATTCACGTACTGGCACGCCCACCGCCGCCATGTTCTCGACATAGCGCTGCAACTCTTAAGTGACAACCTATGTGAGAGCAGCGTTTATAGGAAGCTAGCCGCCGTTAGCGTTACCTGTATCGTTCCAATTGTGTTCGGATGGTGACCTGCGTTAGGCATGGCTGTAGTAATGACAGCAATAAAGTCCCCGTGGTTTGTTTCTATCTCTACCGTCCTCAGACGTGAAGGGAGCGAGACAGAGGATACGTCAGCAGCACAGGAGAGGTGTGTGGATAGTTGGGAGAGACAGGTGAAACTTTCTGACAGCTCCTCACAGCAAAGTCTGTTCACCTCGTTTTTTCTTTTGTTTATTATTACAGGCATTAATGGCAGCATACAAACAACAACTCTGGGTTTTTTATTGCTGTCATCACTATCGCTATTTTGTAATGGAACAGAAACGACAATAAGGCCGTTACTGTAGTTGTCAGCTGCAGGACGGTATGTCAACAATATGGCGCCGTCCGGGGTTAGCGAATAAGGTCTATACTGGTTTTAGAAGCCAAACCTCTTTAGAAGTTGTGTTTTTTTAAGTGTGTGATGCCTGAATACCACAGCTGCAGCTTCTAACCCACTGAATCTGCCTGTTAACTACCCTCTCTTACAGAGGTGATCTAACCCACTGACTCTGCCCTTTAACTGACCTCTCTTGCAGAGATGATCTAACCCACTGACTCTGCCCGCTAACTGACCTCTCTTGCAGAGATGATCTAACCCACTGACTCTGCCCGCTAACTGACCTCTCTTGCAGAGATGATCTAACCCACTGACTCTGCCCGCTAACTGACCTCTCTTACAGAGGTGATCTAACCCACTGACTCTGCCCGCTAACTGACCTCTCTTACAGAGATGATCTAACCCACTGACTCTGCCCGCTAACTACCCTCTCTTACAGAGGTGATCTAACCCACTGACTCTGCCTGTTAACTACCCTCTCTTACAGAGGTGATCTAACCCACTGACTCTGCCCGCTAACTGACCTCTCTTACAGAGGTGATCTAACCCACTGACTCTGCCCGCTAACTACCCTCTCTTACAGAGGTGATCTAACCCACTGACTCTGCCCGCTAACTGACCTCTCTTACAGAGGTGATCTAACCCACTGACTCTGCCTGTTAACTACCCTCTCTTGCAGAGGTGATCTAACCCACTGACTCTGCCTGTTAACTACCCTCTCTTACAGAGGTGATCTAACCCACTGACTCTGCCCGCTAACTGACCTCTCTTGCAGAGGTGATATCGGGGGGCTTGGAAGGCCTGCTCAGCTCCTACTCGGGGCCTCGTCCTCCACAGCAGCAGCAGGTGGAGATGGAGCACCCCTACACCACCGACCCCTTCCAGCAGGGCCTCACCCCACCACAGATGCCTGGGGACCACATGAACCCTTACGGTGAGCACCACACTCAACTCACTAATGGTTATGCCTTTATTTGTATAGCGCTTGGAGTATACAGTGTCCCTCTGTCTTTAGCGCTATGGCCTAACAGCAAGATTGGATCAAGCCTCAAACGCTAGTTCTGAAAAATTAAGCCACCATGTAAGAAGTAAAAATAATAATAATAACAATGTCAAGCTCAAGGCTTCAAAATGGGAGATCCACTCCAACATCTTTTCTTTTCTTTTCTTTTCTTTTCTTTTCTTTTCTTTTCTTTTAGTTCAAATACTTGGGTATACATTATTGCCAGACCCATGGGGTCGGCCTACAGAAGGCTTTGTCGGTCGGTCGGTCTGTCGGTCGGTCTGTCCCTCTTTTCCTCCCTGGAGGTACACAGGGGGACCGTGCAAGAGTCATCCAGGCTGGGATGCACTATTGGCGGATAGATTGAGCGGGATGAGAGCCTCCTTTTATGGAGCTTTTTTCAATTTTTTTCGTGTGGTGCTCCAGGACGGACCCCCGTCATGGCGCAGGGGTATGCCCGGCCGCGGTGGCCCCCTCCCGGGTTGGGAGGGGGGTCTACCCCCCCCCCCCCCCCACCCAAAAACATTTTTTTTTTTAACTTTTTTTTCTCCGCTCTATCATGCAGAGGTTCGTCCCGGCCTCGGTGGCCCCCTCCCGGGTCGACCTACCCGGGTCGACCTAAAAATGTTTTTCGCTCTATCATGCAGAGGTTCGTCCCGGCCTCGGTGGCCCCCATCCCGGGTTGGGAGGGGGGGTCGACCTACCACCCCCCCCCCCCCCACCCAATTTTTTTTTCTTTTTGCCAGACCCAGGGGGTCGGCCTACAGGAGGCTTTGTCGGTCTGTCGGTCTGTCCCTCTTTTCCCCAATTTGTTCCTTCTGGGTCTGGCAGAACGACGGGTGTCATGACGAACCCAAGCGCTAATTCCCGACTCATTGCTGCGGTGCTCTATAATTTGTTATTGGGGAGTTGTTCTTTCTCTCTCTTTTTTTAAGGGAGTTGTTGCTGCAAGAGCTACTCCCTGTACTGTCTGTCTTTACGAAACAAGTTCAAGTCATGCTGCAGAAGTTTATTTGATCCCTAAATGAATACATACAAATATAAAAAAGTATACACAATACAAGTACAGTTAAAATAACAATACAATTAAAATAAATTGAGTAAAAAGTCAAAGATATAGTTAATAAAAGTTTAATTAGTAAAGGATACGTGCAATGAGTTATGTGGATATGTGCAATAAGCAATGTGCAATCGTAAAGCCCCCCTTCAGTCAGTGGTTCTACCGGTTTAATGGTTGGTGTTCTATTTCAAACGTTCTCAATGTTCTATGAGCGCCTGCTGTAAGGTCACAGGTCATCTGATTCTGTGCTATACTGTACACCAAGGAGATGCGCCCACAGCACAGTATGTGTGTAGGTATTCCTCCATAGCTTAGCTGCGAGCAATAGCTGCGTTATTGCTGAGATCCCAACAACCGGCAACGGATTTCAAAACTGATGGACCCATTTAATGATAAAAGCATGATCATAATTCATAATTTTCATCTCTGTATAATTCACAATTCCATATTGCTCTATTATCGTGGCATTATTGCTACACAGCGTGACTCCAAATGGTTTACGAGCTAATGTTTGTTTGCTAATGTTGCTAATGTTTTGGTCACTCAGTGGCGTTTTGAGTCCGACAGACGTTGTTACAGTCAGCAGGCAGTGGGCTTAGCTAACGTAGCTAACAGCTAGCTAGCTAGTTAACATGCCAACTCATGCTCAGTCAGAATCGAATTGTCATACGTACGACTATAGCATTCCATTGAGGCATACAGCTAATGACCTTGAGTAGCCTATAAGCCCCAGAGGCTAATGACCTTGAGTAGGCTATAAGCCCCAGAAGCTAATGACCTGAGTAGGCTATATACTGTAAGCAGGGGCGGACTGGGATCATAATTCAGGCCGGGCATTAGATACCAAGCAGGCCAGGCCGATACCGGCCAACGCGCGTGCCGGCGAAAGATTTGGGACGTTTGAAGCCCAATTTGGGTCGTTTGAAGCCAGATTTGGGCCGTTTGAAGCCCAATTTGGGTCGTTTGAAGCCCAATTTGGGCCGTTTGAAGCCAGATTTAGTGAATATAATGCTAACGCAATGATACATGTTACCTATTTGTTCATTAATAGAAACATCAACATTGCCTAGATAACTGCAAGTATAATATGAAGAAGTAAAACCAAAAACATGCCTCTGTACAAACGCTTCACAGCAAACTTTATTTAAGGAAGAGTGATCAGATCGTGCATACTGCGTTATTCTCCACAGGCTTAAGAACTACATGTCATAACAATAACAATAATAATAAACATTGACATATTCTCAGTTTCATTAAACATCTTCCTGTTTAAGCAAGCCCCTAACATTAAACACATGGTAGTGTGTTCTGCTCAAGCCCCAACCTTTGTTTCTGAAAAATTAGGCCAACAATGGTTTTAGTCTCTATAGCGTATAGCCAAGTGTTGAGCAATGCAAAACTCAAGGCTCCAACACAAGAGTCCAGAAATGAATGAGTGACATCACGGTGGCTCTGTCCATATTTTCATGGTTCCGAGCTTCTGAGTCCAATTTTACAATGAGATGCACCCACTTTAACCCTGAAGTGTAATTATTACTTCAGACTAACTAATAAAGTAATAAAACCACTAGTAAACCAGTAGGCGGCGCCTGGCCTGCTGTTCAGTGAGTGGCCTGACACAAAAAAAAAGAAAAAGAAATTGCAGGCCAGGCCAGGCCAGGCCACCGGGCATTTGCCCGACGTGCCCGATTATGCAGTCCGCGCCTGACTGTAAGCCCAAGAGGCTAAGGACCTGAGTAGCCTATATAAGCCCAAGAGGCTAATGACTTTGAGTAGGCTATATGCTTCCCCAATAAGCAAATGTACAGGGCGTATCTTGCCTTGTACGTATGTTGCCTGAGCCCGGGACAAAATTAACCCATAAGGCCCCAACATTTAGAGGGCCCTACTGGGCCACCCTTATTTCCAGGCAGCAGGGGAACTGACCCCGTTGTCTCCCCCTGTCGACACCCCTGTGTGCATTATAAAGACAATCAAAGCAGACTTTTAAAAGTAAGACAAAATGTACTTTCCCTAGTAAGTAATTACTTTTATTATGTAGTAATTTGTAAAGTAATTCAATTACTTTTTGAGACAAGTGACTAGTAACTGTAACTAATTACTAATGTTCAATAACTTGCCCAACACTGGTCTTTATTATGTAGACTACTGTACCAAGAGAAAGCGATTGTGATTGCGATTGCGATTGTGATTGCGCTTCTGCTCTTTCCAGGTAATGACATCCTCCATGACATTGACAGCGACACCTCCCTGACCAGTCTGAGCGACTGTTTCCTGGCCACAGACGTGGGCTCCCTGCAGGGCCGGGTGGGAAACCCCATTGACCGCCTCTACTCCATGCACAGCTCCTACTTTGCCTCCTGAAAGTCCCCCGTCGCCGTCCTCCACTCCCCCATCCCACAAGCCACCTGGCTTCCCAAGCCCGTGGCTAGAGCTAGAGCTCACAGTTTTACAGCCAATAGAGTGCCAAAGTCACGCCCTCTTCCGCGTTCAGCATACGAACCAAGGGATTTCATCCGGCATTCATTTTTCCATCTACAGTACAGTAGCTACATTTCATAAGATGCTGATAACAATAGTGTTACTTGGGCAAACCAAGTGATTCAGACCAGCTATTCAAACCAGCTCTATTTAGAATCAGGAGAGACAATAGCTTGTTTTCAGGTGACGTCAGGTCAAGGGGCGAGACATTGACCATTGGCTTGTTTGCAAACCACCTGATCATGCTGGAGGCCAACCAGCAGCAGGCTACATAGGAAGCGATAGGAAAGCACGAGCAACAATAAAAACTAGCAAAAAACCGCTTCTCTTAATTCATTGCATATGGATCCTATATGTTTTGCAATCTTCTGGCCATACCTGGCTGCAGCATGGTGCGGCATCCAACCTCTTGCATACTCGCTTCCCTCCATTCTCCATAGTAGCTCTGTGACAGCTGCCCCTCAGACGTCATCCGAATCACGTGGTCGAAAAACAAGCTATATATAACATTTCACTCGGGCCAAAAATAAAAAATAAATGTTTGTATAATCCATTTTAGTTTTTAGTTTTGGTCTGAGTGAAATGTTCTACGGCCTCTCCTGATTCTAAATATAGCTGAATCGCTTGATTTTTACCAAGTAAAACTATTTTTATAAGCATTTTACGGAATGTCTATGGTCAAATGAATGGCAGATGAAATCCCTTGGTTCATATGCTGAACGCAGAGGAGGGCGTGACTTTAGAACTCTATAAAACACACGGGGCCACAGGTTCATCCTCAGATACCAGGGAAATGTGACTGCCGTTCAAGAGCGAATCCCCCCAAATAAGCCTGAGTGACCTCTGACCTCCGCTAGCCAAAGGAAACTTGAATCCAGGCTCCTTACTATGCTGTCTGTATGGGGATTGAATGCGGGAGCTTTTCAACAGGGTTCAATGTGATGCTGGGGAGATCGCTCTCAAACGTTCCTTTCCAGAAGGTGCTTCTTCTCAAACAAGACTTGAGATATATTTGTACACATATTAGAATGTTTTTTCTAATATGTGTGAAACAGGATGAAAAGTGGGAAGCGTTCAAGTCACTGAAGGTTGGAAATCCTGTCGAAGCCAAACAGTGTGTACAGAAGTCAATTCACACAGTGGATCTACCTTCCTTAACACACACAAAAGTGGCATGCAGTCAGGCTGGGCGATAATTGAATCTTAGCGTTTATCGTCTTTCAGTGGAATCATAGCGTGATGATGTGAAGATACTTCAATATCGTGACATATGTCTGCTGTCTGAATTGATGATCACAAGCAACTTTTACGGAAAAACTTTCATAAAATGAAGTATGGTAGCAATATTATTTGATTATTTCTGTTTTGTTTGACATCACACCAAATATTCCGTTCAGTTCAATGAGATTAACATTATTTGATTATTTAACGTGATTTACCATACTGTAGCCTACATGAACCATATTGTGATTGATATTGAGAAAAATCCTTATGATTACCATGATATTGAGTCCATTCGTATCGCCCAGCCCTAGCGTGCAGTGAGCAACACCATATTGGATATAATATTACAAAAGCTATATTGATACATTTGGATGTCTTTCTTAATGGACACTGCAATAAGCAAATACTGTTTGAATGATGCATTTTAGTTATTTTTTTAAGCTTCTTGGATGTAAGATATTAAAGAAAAATCTGTGAGCCATGTTAGAAAGTGAACTTGACTGTATATATTATACTGTATGTGTATATGTTCCCCAAAAACAAAGCAGTTTTGCATGTTGCAATGGACAGCAATCTATTTATTTATCAATGACATGCTGGTATACAATGAATTGAAAAAGTTATATAAAAAACCAACAATGAGGATCCCAATGTAAACTACAAAAACAAACATTCTGATTCACTAATTATGTTATTTGACTCTGATATTTATCATAGTATTTTTGTTATTGTTGTTGTTCAAACAAGGCTGTAAATCAGTATCACTGTTATTTATTTGTCCATTGAGTTCATGATGGAGACGTCATCAAAAGTGCATTTTTATGTTAATGGTGAAATTTGCTAAATTACCAAAGTTTGTTGGTACTTCAATAAAAAAAAATCACTTAGGTTTTCTTGTCGTCTTTTGTCCAATAATGTACAACATAATAACAAGGATCCATTCCTTCTTAACGTTCATGTGCAAAAAAACCTATAGAAAAACATGAATCTGATAACCAAAGACATACTAAACTACCACGGAGTATATTAGGGCCATGCACGATTAAAAATAAAAAGATTTTTCTTTTTCAATGACAGGAGGGGAAAAAGTTGACATTTCAGTATCAAGCACCAGCCAGAAGAAAAAACAATGAATAAAGTGGAAATACTGTAACGAGAATAAAGACGAAATGTTGAGAATAAAGTCGAAATGTCAAAAAAGTAAACAATCATCAAAACAAGTTAGGAGAGGAGAGCGACCGCCTTACAGGAAGCTAGCTGCCTGACAGTGTCAGTCAGTGGTATCCTTGGAATGTGAACGTGAGTTTCTGAAGTGTTGTAACTGTATTCTTAACTGTAAGCTGCTGTATCATACTGTATCAATAACGGAAAGATCATCAATGCAACCATTGATGGCAATGCCACCCATGCATTATGCCAGAGCGCATTGGGACCTTTGCAGCGCTAATGCCTCAGACACTGCCTGTCCTCCACACGTCAGGATCAATCAACTTGATCAATAGTCTTTCTGTAGCCTATCTTGTGATACAACATAGCCTCTCTGTATTGCACACAGATGAATGAGTGAAATTGTGCTTCAGAATCGGTTTTAGTAACAAGGAAATCCTCTCTCTTTTAGTGACTACACTGTGTTAAAGTAGCCTAGGGCTTTGAAAAGATTGTGCCGAAAATTGCAGCTGTTCAGAAGGAGAAACTTGGAGGTGGCCGCATTCTTGCAAACTGAAATAGCTGGAAATGGCCGATGGTTACACCTGTGTGCCATGCAATCAGGGCCGTAGTATTCTATAGGAAACTGTGGACGATTCCAAGGGCCCTTGACTGACAGGGGCCCTACATTTTCTTTTTTTTTTACAGTGCACCTGTACGCAACATACAAGATACCCGCTGAATAAGTGTCCAAATGTTCATGTCATTCTGGCCAATACTCCACTTCTGTTATAACATTTCAGTCTGGAATATGAAATATCTTTCAATAATCTTTATGACTAAAAGGCTAAAAGTAATCTCATGTGTAAGAAATGACTGTTCTACATTGAAGTAAAAAATGTAAATAATTAACTTGTTGGTTTTGGATTTATTTAGCTTCAAGAGTGCATTTTTGTTCTTGTGTGACCCTCAACACAGGCTTTGAGAATCCCAGGCCACTTACTGATACTTATGCTTAAATTAACCCACTCATATTCTGGTTTATTTCAAGAAAAACATTTTGGCTTGTGGAAATTCTAATTGGCTGGTAACTTCTAGCAGCCATATTGGCAGGTGGCCAAAAAAGCTAATTTCAAGTCCTGCAGGGAGAGCAAGTGGTGACATAGGAGTGAGGGAGAAAAGGATCAAATATTGGTGTTTAAGACTGAATGATGACATCACAACTGTGAATTTAAAATTAGTTATTCCTCTAAACCTGACTTCAAATGCCCCAAATTTTTCCGCGCCAGCGCCGTTCGGCCCAACCCTCAGCAAAATCTGGCCCTCTGGTGGTGAGGATATTTTTTTGTGGTCCTCTCTATCATCAAAGTTCCTGGGTTACGTACGGCATGACAATATTTGTTCGGCCCCCGGCAACAATCTGGGTTTCTCATGTGGCCCGCCATGAAAAATAATTGCCCATCCCTGATCTAGATTGGTTCTCAACGTGAACCAGATTAATGCATTTTAGTTTAAAATGTACACATTTTTCTTACAGGGGGCATGGCCCCCCGAACCCCCCAAGAGGGTCCAAGCAAGGTCTACCCACCACCATCTCTCCAAATCCTGTGGGAAACATACAGTTATTAGTATTTTCTTTGTTCTTAAAAATATACATTGCCTTTTTGTGTTTTGCAATATGGATATTGTTTTATTTCGAATTAAATTGAGCATTGGGCCTTTATAAGAATGTTTATTTGTATTATTTCAATTGTCACACTCATCGATACATATTTGAGGTTTGTTTATTACTTGGGAAAAGGACCACTGGAACAAACGCTGCGAACATGATCCGGCTACTTTTTCAATCTGACTGGCTACTCAAAAGTTTGGGGAACTCTGATTTAAAATGAGATATTCCTCTAAATTAAGCTTCAAATGGCCAAAATTTGCCGCCGCCGCCCTACGGATGGCGGCATCCATGGGCCCGATGTGATATGCTTTCATGGGGCCCGAAATCCCTGGCTACGCCCCTGCATGCAATACAGAGAGGCTATGTTGTATCACAAGATACAGTCAGACAATTGATCAAGTTGATTGATCCTGAGGGTGTGGAGGACAGGCGGGCGCGGCATCGACACAGGCATTGTCACTGCAAATATCCCAATGCGCTCTGGCATATGGATGGGTGGCTAAGATTACTACGATAAACTGAAGCCATAATGGCATTGCCATCAACACAGTTGCAACACTTCAGAAACTCACGTTCAATCACATTCCAAGGCTATACCACTGACTGAGTCGGAGACTGAGCTATGTCGGTACACACTGTCAGGCAGCTTTAAAGGTCCCATTTCGTGCAGTTGTCACCTGTTTAAAAACGTGTCTCTGGTGTCCATAAAACAAGGTTCCGAAGTCATTTGCCGAAAATGTTGCAAACTGAGCCTGCTACAACTTCCCACTGCTGACCCTGCCCAAGGCTCATTGGGAAATGTACCGTTTTTATGCATTATTCATGAGGAACTGCTCTCATTGGCCGCTGGGGGAGCTCTCTCCCAGAGGCCAATCAGAGTAGCGCCCACCAGCCAAGCTAGGTTGTGCCAAACATGGACGCGTTATTATGGAACCCACCGCGGTTCCGGCAAAACCACACCCTGTGCCCGCCTACGCAGCAGTCGAGCGCCGGGGATTGGCCAGGAGCGAGTCTTTTGTTCCCTTTTGACAGCTCTTGCCTCTTGACAGCTCGAATCTCCCACACCACAAACACGGCGTGTATTCACGTCCTGTAAATATTTCTGACAGCAGCTCATATCCTTATTATATCATAGAGACAATGAGAAAATGAATGATGTATTTACCTTGGTGCAGCGTGCTCATCCTGCTGTGTTTGCTGTCTGTTACATTGGTAGAGATAGAAGCTCACCCGCTCCTCAGTTTGTAATCCATGTGACGTTATTCCAGCTCAAATAAATACGGGCGGCCATCGAATTCAAATGCATCGTCCATATTCTTGAAATCAGATAAATATCAGCGGTGTTTACCATAGAGACACTGCATGAAATAGGCCACGCACATCACGGGGGAAAAGCTCTGTTCATTTCCACACACCAGTGTCATTTTTCTTGAATGAAACATAGCTCAAAGCTGTTGTGTGGTGGGGCTGCGCAGACAACAAATGTAAAAAATCGCCAGTTAAAGTTTTTTTGTACTCCTGAGCAGAACAAGGAAGCCATTGAGAATTGGCGAGAAGAAAAATGTAGATCAAGCTGTCAAGGAAGTAAGTTGGAGTGTTCATCTTCCGTATATACAATCTTTTTGTGCAACACGCAACCATGCACGCGACATAGGAGAACGCCAGGATTGGAGGGGGGGTTTCTGTTTTCCCCCGTCTTGGGCGTGGTTTCTGAATGATGACGCGTTACGCAGTGGCCATGCCGGCTTGATCGACTGCTCTGAGCGCTGAAGTCCCCGGATATGTCTCACAACAGGGTGAGTTGAAAGCATGTCTGGGGACTTGCAGAGCGAGTTCATGCAGCCTTGGATTAGTAACTATTACAGTTACTAAGTAACTATTACAGTTACTAATCCAACTACCTTCAAGTTACTGCATTACTTTCTACGCGGAGAGGAGCTTGTGAACAACATCCGCACAGTCAAAGCACTTCCCCGAGATATTCAAATAAAAACTCTCCTCGTGCTTTACCACAAATAAAACCTCCAGTGTCTGTTTGGGTGACTCCAAAGGATAAACAAACAGCTAATGTTAGCTGATGGCTGCTTGTGTGCTAAACTTGTGTGGGTTGAAAGGTTATGAAACATTTCCTGGCATACACAGGCAGTTGGACAACCTGGTAAGTTCTGAAAATAGGTCTATTGTGTTAATCCAGCTACAGTAACGTTATCAGAATCAGAATCAGAATCACTTTTATTGCCACAGTATGCAAGTTACATACGAGGAATTTGTCTTAGTGTCTGTATGCAGCGTAGCGGTCACATCAATATACAGAGATAAGAAGTAGGAAGCTAACTAAAGACAATCACAAAGTTGCAAGTGCAACCAAATCGAGTAAATATATGTAGGCCTACATGAGTGGTGAAGTGTTCTGTGGATAATAAATATGAATTTACGTTGAATTTACATGAGATTTACAGACTGAGTTAAATAGGCAGTGGATTTACATGAATTTACACTCTGAGTTAAATAAGAGTTTACATTGAATGTACATGAAATTTACAATTTAAGTTAATTAGGCATTAAATGTGCAGGGAATTTACATTAATTTACAGTCCCAGTTAAACAGGCATTAAATTAGACGAGTTACAGCTTTATGGGGGGGGGGGGGTGAGTTCAGCTGAGTTTAGGAGGAGGTAGTGAGTCTGATGGCAGTTGGGAAGAAGCTGGTCTTGTGGCGGGTGGTTCTGGTCTTGGTAGACCTCAGTCTCTTGCCGTGGGGGAGTGTCTTAAAGAGTTTGTGGCCAGGGTGGGAGGGGTCGGCCATGATCTTGCGAGACCGCTTCAGTGTCCTGGCTGCATGCAGGTCCTGGAGGGATGGCAGGTTGCATCCGATTATCCTCTCAGCGCAGCGGATGATGCGCTGAAGTCTGTTGATGTCTTTGAGAGTGGCAGCAGCATACCAGACGGTGATGGAGGAGGTGAGGATGGACTCAACGATGGAGGTGTAGAAGTGCACCATCGTGGCCTTTGGCACTTTGAATTTCTTCAGCTGCTGTACAAAGTACATCCTCTGCTGTGGCTTCTTGGTGAGAGCTCTGATGTTCAGCTCCCATTTTAGGTCCTGACTGATGATCGTCCCCAGGAAGCAGAAGGACTCCACAGTGTTGTGTCCACAACATCGTTATCGGTCATAACGTTATGCCAACTGTGAAAGGAGCGTGTGCAAGCTACTGTACATTGCTATGATGAGCAGGTGGTTAGCTTGAACAAGCTTGCACCACTGAGCTAAATAAATAAATGTTGATGGCCCGCACCAGTTAAAACCCTTAAAACGTTAGCTCGAGTAATGAAACACATTATTTTCTGAATTCACCACTTCAGTCCACAACCAACACAACCTTGCGCACCTTCACAATGTCCTTTTTATTGCGATCCGATCACACAGCGTCTCAAGCAGCGTCTGGTCTGGTGGTAACCTAGGTCTATAACAGGAGGACCAGCCTGTCCAGCCAGTGACGGCTTGAGATTGGCTGCCACAGCTGTCAATCATCCCTTTTTATATCGTCAAATAACTACCATAATTGTGTCTACTGCTACCCGCCGCCAGGGCGGCGATCTCAGATGCTTTGGCCTCACTAGAGAGCTCATATCCTGTCCATTCTTCATATTATGTCGATGATTTTAGCCATCTGGGTGGATCTTAGTGTTAATAAACACATCACACACATGGTCCAGCCATTATACTACAAACTGTCCCATATGACAGCTTTAGAATCGGAGTGCATGTGCAAGTGGTATACTTCCAACCCCAACAGAGGCACAGTCTGCTCCTGTAACAGTACTTGAACAACAGGAACATCAAGGAGTTGGTCCATCAGAAATGAAATACTGTCTGGCCAGAAGCCAATTGAATGAGGCCACCAGAGGTCATCAGAACAGCTGCAGCCATATGAATTGAATACAGAATGTGCTCTCAAACTGTATGTCATACTGTGTATTAACAGAAATAAAATGTACAAAAACAAATACTAATGAATAAACACACAAATGAAGTCATTATTTTGGTTGAGTGCACTTGCACGTGAAGATGCTATTTTAAAAGGATATTTTACCACGCAATACTGAACAATGAAGCTAATACATGTACTGTATACATGTATTTGCGGTCCCAGCTGGCGACCAATCAGCAGTGTCTGTTGCATGATCTGTCAGTGCATGGGGCCCATGTGGCCCTCTCGAGTTGTTCCCTCACTTTCCGACGCTGATTTGTTTATTGTTTCACAAAGTGCTCCTTCTCTCCCTCTGCTGACATCATCACAAACCACGCAATCATTTTTTGAACGCTGAAACCCAAGCTCCCACTGCCAGACGTTACTCATTAATAACGCCGGGCTCCTGATGACATCATCAGCACAAGGGGGAAAAGAGCTCTGTCATAAACATTCAAGATGGCTGACACCTGTCTGCGGCTACATTAGCGACTGGCTAGCATGCCAGGAGTGGCTTCGGTGCAGTGCGTGGAATCTATAATCAAGTAAAAGTACTTTACTCCCAGACAATTTAAATGATTAAAGTAAAAAAGTGAAAATCACCATGTGAGAAACCTACTCAAGTAGAAGCAAAAGACCTACATGACTCAAAGTACAAGTTACTTTCCATTTTAATGGAGGGGAAAATACACTTGTTGATAAAATGTGTTTTTAATGAGGTAGAACAGGTAGGCTAATCAAACAAACAAATCAGGATAGCCTCCACTCTCTCTCCATCTCGTCCTCTCTACCCCTCACTTCCTAACCTACCCTTCTCTTTCTCCATGGCCCAATCTGTCCCAGAGTGGACAAAATGTAGTGAAGTCATTTCTTTTTATGTGTTATTCCTGGTTCTGTGTATGCTAAGAGGCAGCTCAGGTGGGTCTGAAAGATGTTTGTCACCAGCTGGTCCTGAGCTGGCGTGCAGACCTGTGGTTTATACTCTGTGAGCTGAAATGATGTATTTCATGTATTTCTAAGCAACCAGGTACAAATTTGGAGTATGAACTAATTGTGAAATAGGAGAACATGGTGTGGCACGGGTGTGTTTTGTTAGATAGGTGGAGTTGATATTGCATATAGCTGTGTTAGATATCACTCAGTATAGCCTCCACAGCCAATCAACCTCTCTTCGAATTATCTCTAAACATGTTACTCAGTCCCGCTTATTCAGTGATAAGGATATTTGCTTGCAAAAACAACATAAAATCAAGTAGGGCAGATACGAGTGTAGGGAGCTCATAGAGACAAGTAGGGCAGAGACGAGTGTAGGGAGCTCTACAGACAAGTAGGGCATAGATGAGTGTAGGGAGCTCTACAGACAAGTAGGGCAAAGATGAGTGTAGGGAGCTCTATACAGACAAGTAGGGCAAAGATGAGTGTAGGGAGCTAATACAGACAAGTAGGGCATAGACGAGTGTAGGGAGCTCTACAGACAAGTAGGGCATAGATGAGTGTAGGGAGCTCTACAGACAAGTAGGGCAAAGATGAGTGTAGGGAGCTCTACAGACAAGTAGGGCAAAGATGAGTGTAGGGAGCTCTATACAGACAAGTAGGGCAAAGATGAGTGTAGGGAGCTCTACAGACAAGTAGGGCATAGACGAGTGTAGGGAGCTCTACAGACAAGTAGGGCATAGATGAGTGTAGGGAGCTCTATAGACAAGTAGGGCAAAGATGAGTGTAGGGAGCTCTACAGACAAGTAGGGCAAAGATGAGTGTAGGGAGCTCTACAGACAAGTAGGGCAAAGATGAGTGTAGGGAGCTCTATACAGACAAGTAGGGCAAAGATGAGTGTAGGGAGCTCTATACAGACAAGTAGGGCAAAGATGAGTGTAGGGAGCTCTATACAGACAAGTAGGGCAGAGACGAGTGTAGGGAGCTCTATACAGACAAGTAGGGCAGAGACGAGTATAGGGAGCTCTACAGACAAGTAGGGCAGAGACGAGTATAGGGAGCTCTACAGACAAGTAGGGCAGAGACGAGTATAGGGAGCTCTACAGACAAGTAGGGCAGAGACGAGTATAGGGAGCTCTACAGACAAGTAGGGCAGAGACGAGTATAGGGAGCTCTACAGACAAGTAGGGCAGAGACGAGTATAGGGAGCTCTACAGACAAGTAGGGCAGAGACGAGTATAGGGAGCTCTACAGACAAGTAGGGCAGAGACGAGTATAGGGAGCTCTACAGACAAGTAGGGCAGAGACGAGTATAGGGAGCTCTACAGATGGTTAAACAAATGTTTCAAGATCTGGACAATGACTCAAAACGTTCAAAACTCATAAAGCTGATTTGGTATGGTTAGTTAATGCTTCTTAAAAAGCATTAATGAGAATGAATTAACGCTTAGTTAATTAACTAACCCTTAGTTAATGTTTATCAACTCTAACCCTAACCATTATCTAACCATACACTATTCAATAATGATTTTTTTTTGTTTATTTGCAAAAAATTTAAAAACAGAAACGGACAAAATTATAATAACAAGATAATGTGCGGGTAGAGACAGGAAACCTTAAATGGGCTCATGCATAATGGGCTTATGCAAGATCTCTCAGAAAACCAAGAATAATCTGTAGACAGAAACAAGAGAAAGGAAACAAGAAAACAATAGATAAGGAGAATAAATAATAATAATGCATTAATTAATACCTTGTTGACATGAACATTTGTAAATGATTACTAGACACAGTTACTTGTTAATAACCCCTATAAGTAAACTGTAACCTCTGGGGTTAGGGGTTAGCCTACAGTAGGGTTACTAACTACAACACAACAGTTTACCCAAATCTGTATGAGAGAGAGAGAGAGAGAGAGAGAGAGAGAGAGAGAGAGAGAGAGAGAGAGAGAGAGAGAGAGAGAAGTCTGTCATTGGTAACTTTATTAGGTTGTACTGTATCTGGAAAGGTGCTATAGGGATGATTGTAAATGGTAACCCAATACAGGTGAATGGTTAAGCAGGATGCAAATGATCATTCTGCAATGTTCTGGACATATAGCTGTCAGAGCACATAGTCACCAAAGAGGTTTCAATCATTGGGTAATTGGCCTCATGCTCAATAAGGGTTAGCATTGATACGTTTAGGTTTTCAACACTGCAGGATTCAGGAAACGCTAATAACAAGTTGTCTGGTTATTTGTATAATAGCCTATAGGACAAACACAAACACAAATGGAATAATGTTCGAGAGATTTCCATCAACAAAGAAAGGAATACAGAAGGGCTTCAGTAATATTCTCATTTGGGCGACATTGACAAGAAATGGGACCGACCCAAGGGTATATCTACAAAACTGGTTGGGGACAACATGTGTTTTGCTTGTTTTGAACTAGTTTTCTTCTCAAGCCATGACCAAAACCTTTCCCTAAACCACAACCAGATCATTTTATTTCCCTAACCTTAACCTTGACCAAAGTTGTTCTACACGCCTACACTTAAGCCTTAGTTAACCTTTTCACATGATGAATAGATGAAAATAGCGCGTGTCCAATTTGTGTGATTTTGCCACATAGTCCAATTTGTGGTGGAGGCACACAATCTTCAGACAATTTGTGTCCACAACGCATCTATACTTCAGACTTTTCACTTGTTTCACCAAATTGTATGTGACTGTGTTGCTGTAGTTTTTCTCTCCCAATGAAGGTGCATATACCACACATATGGGAGACAGGATTTCTTGCAAAGGGTAGCGGTGTTTTTAATTTAATTTAATTAGTCCCTTTCTGCAACTTCTTAAATTAAGGATGGCTACCTTTATCATTTTGCCATACTCAGGAAGGCAATGTATTTACCCTGATTATCAGATTAGAATACAAAAGTAACTGAATCCATCATGCTTATTTTGATTGTGGAACGATTTGGGGGGGGGGGGGGGGGATAAAGGGCGTTAAAAATGAACCGTTGGCTTAAAGCAAAATGCTAGAAATGGGGGGATTGCCTCTAATGATTAGAGACAATCCCCCCATTTCTAGCCATGAGTAGACTCTAATTTAAAGTCTAATCTATTGATAATATTGTCACTGGTCAAATTTCCTATGTGGCCAGGGGTCCATAGTGGAGAATGTGTGTGAGGTGGCTAAACACTCCTGTGTGTCTTTATTGATGAGGGTCAGCTTGGGTTACGGGAGATGTGTTTTGATCAATAGACCCTTCTCACGGGGGCCATTTTGTGTCGAAAAGGCATGGTAAACACAGGTGCAAGCAAAACACTAATGAGGGTTTCCAACTTCTATGATTGGAATTTGGAAACCCTCATTAGTGTTTTGCTTGCACCTGTGTTTATTCTGCCTTTACGACACAAAATGGCCCCCGTGAGAAGGGTCTATCGCCTCTCTTCCAGACTGACGGAGCGACCCAAAGGGCAGACCTCCAGGAAACAAAATGGCTGTTGACTTTTGAAGGGAAACCTCTTCAGTGAGTTCAACAGTCAAAGATAGCTGGATAGAGCTATTAAAGCTATAGAGAGCCAACGTCATTCTGGTTTATGCATACGAACCAAGGGATTTCATCCACCATTTTATTTTCGTTTATTTCATAAAATGCTTGTAAAAATAGTTTTACTTTGTCAAGCCAAGCGATTAAGCTATATTTATAATCGGGAGAGACTAACATTTCACCCACTCTAGTCATGGTGCCGGCTGGTGAGCTAGAGAGCAAGGGAAGAAACTCTTAAAATTTGGGCGTTTTCTTTTTTTCCTTTTGCAGTTTGAAGAGAGATTTAGAGGAATATCTCATTTTAATTTAGCATTAGGATTAGACTGTTGTGATGTCATTATTCAGTTTTAACCATCAATAATTGTTCCTTTTCTCATTATTTCATTTCTCAGAGTAAATACTGTATATTTATTTCGAGATTTTTGTCAATTATTTGTCCTGTTATGGTTATTATTAGCCTAGTTACTCACTTCTACACTAGCTTAGATTGTGTTACTTACAGTATGGATGGCATGGAATTATAGTGAAAATAGATTATCCACCCTTTTTGCTGGGGACCCCACTTTGAAAACCACTGGCTTAGGCTAGAACTGTTGTGAGAAGGTTTCAGGATTTATCTCTATGCATTAGGCTGTGATTACTATTTATATAAATCTATTTATTCACATAGATTCATGATATATTATGGTATACAGCCTACCTTTGACATCCATGTTTTGATTAATCTACTGTCTAAATGTAGCCTATTACTGCATGACTGATCCTATGATGTCATTGTAATCACACTCAGGTCAGGTGTGCTTTCACAGGACAGGTGTTGTCCATTCAATCAGCCCACCTGTCTTTATAATGGCTGTCTTGCACTGTTTGTATGAGACTTGGCTACGGTCGAAACTGTTGTCAAATAGCGTTAAACTACACTTTCTTGCATCTGGAACCAGAGTGTGCCTTCCCCTGGCCTGCACTAACATTCCAATTCATCAACTTTGGAGCGTTATTTACCCCCCTTCTCGACATGCTAGATTGACATGCTTGGTCCCAATCGATTCCTTATTTCTTCTACTTTCATATGGTATAAAGATCACCACTACTCACGCTTTAAAAACGAGCTCGCTGTCAGCCATGGATTCACGGGCCAAATTCAGTTTAAAAATGTGGGAGTTTAAGGTTGCGGTTTATATTAGGAAAAATGACATCTATGCAGCATGAAACATAAATACGGAAAAAAATAGCGCTGCTTGGTGGACCATTTGCACGCCGAATTTACTATAAGGCCCGGATAACTTGAAATTAATTGACTTGTCTGTAGTGTAGCCGAGACGTTGCAAATATCCCAGTTTTCTCGGTCTCCACTCCGTACCGCGGCCCGCAACTCGTGTTGGCTCGTAATGCAATGCAACGACTGTCTGGCTTGTGAACTAACTTACTGCTTGATAAAAAGTAAATAAAAATAAGGGGGGAATATAATATGCTGCTACTGTCGTCAGTGTCGTGTAAATCTATATATTCCTGTCAGCATCACTTCCTCGTAATGAACTGGATTGAGCGTTGAGAGACTCATTCAACATTGGACAATACAATGTCAATCTTACCAACCAATTTGGTTGAATAAATTAATTGATTGGTATTGATTGGTCGGTTTAGGCTTCAGCTAAATATGATTGGTTGAAAAACACATAATTTCACTGTTCCCTGTGAATTGCAAGTGTTTTTCAACCAATCATATTTTTGCATTAGATAAATTACCAAAGCAATAAACGCCCTCAGGGGTAATGTTTTTGTACCGTACCCCCTGAGGGCCGGGCCAGACTCCTGTCTGCATGGAGCTCTCCTTTCCATCAGTGCCCTACAGGTGTCACTGTTGTTGAAGCATTTTAAGAATATAATGAATGAAAAAATGTGCGTCCGCACATCAGAAAAAACACATTTGATTGATATTTTATTTAAAAAAAAATATTATTATATAAAATCCCCAATCTCTTCTAAAAAATAGAGGAGGACCATCCTCCTGTGCCTCAATAGAAAAACCTCCTCTGATTGACACCCTAGGCGAGACTTGATTTGACGCCCCCCCCACTACACACACACACACACACACACACACACACACACACACACACACACACACACACACACACACACACACATCCATGAACCACCAGCATTTATTATTATCATCATCATCATCATCATCATCATCATCATTATTATTATTATTATTATTTCATTATTACATTTTTAATTGAGCCCTTTCTTAAACTCCCTGATATCAAAGCGGACGTAATAGCGGACGTAATTCATTTGTTTTCTCAGCAACAGTCATGACTTGTGATCAGACAGTAATTAGGAAAGCCTGGGGAACCTATAAGATAACCTTTGGTTATCTCTCTCCAAAGCTCCCCCCCCCCTCTCTCTCTCTCCCTCCAAATTCAATTCATGGAGCTTGATTGGCACGACATATAGGCTACATGTGCCCCTGTTGCCAAAGATTCAAATATAAATGAGATATAGAAATATAAACGTAAAATAAATGAAATAAAGATTCATCACATAGAATATTTCTTGACAGTAACATAACCGTGGTGATTATGAAAAAAGAGCTTACACAGTTGATGTGTGTAGTAGGCCTATGTCATCACAGAGCACAGATTTCTACTTTCAACATTTTCTTCAAACAGGAGCATTCATACTCCCCCTCACTCTCTCTACTATACTCTCACTACGGAATTGAGAATTTCACACGCAGGCGTCAATGGGCTTTGATAATCCAATCAGTATTTAGGATATAGAAGCACTCTGCTAATCTGTGATGTCATCAAGATCCAGCATGGTTGTACGATATGCAAAACTAAAAATAAAACCATTGTGTTACGGCCTTAGGCCGTTTTTTTATTGTATTCCCTTATGTTTCTTGTTAATTCCCTGTATGCATGTGGTTTAGATGTGTGCTGAGTGAGAGCTCTTGTTGTGAGTGGATCTTTGTTCTACAGGTGATGGCAATCAGCTATGATTGGCCGGTGGTGGCTGTGGATTGGTCGACCCCGCAGCACACTGCCTTTAAAACTCCCTGGATTCTGCAAGATGGCGGGGAGCCCAGCAGTAACTGAGTGGTGTTGCTGTTGGTCTTCCCCCTCACGCCGCCAACCAGTGTGCGCTGGCACTTTGTAATTAGCTTAGTCCTTAGCCAAATAGCTTATCTGAAGCTGTAGGGGTGAATGGGCCTTTTAATTTCAGTTTTCTCCTGGTTTTGGTTTAGTTGAGGGAGGTAGGTTTATTATTGTCTTTTCTTTCATTTGTTTTGTCCTTAGTTAGTTGGAGGGTGGTATTTAGTGTGGGTTTTGGCTAATGTTCACCCTGAGCCATTGCTTCAATCTGTTTTACCAAATTTCCACTGTTAATGTAACCCATGTTTGGTGCCTCGCAATAACATTGTGCAGTTTGTTACATTTTACATCTGGTTTCTGTGTGCATGTCATGTTGCGGCCTGACCCTAGACCGGGTCGTAACATAAATTGGGGGCTCGTCCGTACCTTCTGTAAGTATTTTTGCTTGGCAGGTTGGTGACTTGGTATGCTGTTTTGGTTTGCGTTCGCATTGGGTCGTTCTGGCTGGGTAAGTCTGTGCAGCAGTGACATGAATCTTTGAGCTGTGTTCAAGAGCAGATGTGGTGGAGGTGGCTTAAAAGGGGGTGTTGTGGCGCTGTTTGGTGGAAGAGAGCTGAAGGCCAAAGCAGTGACTGCTCAGGCCACACCCATGCAGCATAGGTGAACTGATGGGTTTAACACTCAGCCGGGTTAGTGGTCTGGTGAGTACAGCGCCTTTCACTGCACACCCTGATAACTTTGATGCTAGCCAAAACACATTGCTTTGCTCCCTCAGACCTGGGAGATGAGGTTGATTCATCTTTTGGTGTTTTTTTTTCTCAGTAGTTTGCTGGTGGCAAAGCAAACTTGGTGGAAAGTCCGTGGTAAGCCTGCACTTATTTATCCCTGTGAGCCAGCCATGGTAATGATAATATGAAGTGTTTTTGTGCGTTGTGATTTAGCTCTAGAGGCATACCAGCAAAAAGTTTGCCATGTTTAAATCTGCCAACCAAACATGCAGAATTGCTAGTGGGTAATGTTCGATGTGATGAGCAAGGTGTTTGGCTTGGTGAGTTTTCTGTTGGATGAGTGTTTAGTGATCTGTGGTACTTTGAGTTCTGTGTAGTGAAGGCACAGTGTGTGGGTGCACAGGCTCTGTGGGTTGGGACGCCAGCGCACAGACTCTGTGCATTGTGACAACACCCTTGGTGTTAGTGCTGGGGGGGACATTTTTAACATCCCCTTTTATCCGGAAGCGCCCTTAGTTCGTTTTTGTCCAATGTCTAATATGCTTCACAAGCTTTAAACTGAGGCAGTACGTGGCGCCTGTTTACAGGTAGTTGCTGTTCTCCAGCAGTTGGGAGCACAGACGGAGGGCGGGGACACATGGGACAGAAGGTTTTGGTTTTGTTCATTTTGCCGCTGCCCTGGTGTGTTTTGTTGTGAAGGTTAGTTGTGATGCTAATCTGAGTTAACCTGTGAGATGTAGATGACCTGTGGGAGGTTTTCCTGCTGTACTGATTTAGAACATCTCATTTGGGGTGAGATGTTCTCTTTTGGGAAGGGGGGTGTTACGGCCTTAGGCTGTATTTGTATTGTATTCCCTTATGTTTCTTGTTAATTCCCTGTATGCATGTGGTTTAGATGTGTGCTGAGTGAGAGCTCTTGTTGTGAGTGGATCTTTGTTCTACAGGTGATGGCAATCAGCTATGATTGGCCGGTGGTGGCTGTGGATTGGTCGACCCCGCAGCACACTGCCTTTAAAACTCCCTGGATTCTGCAAGATGGCGGGGAGCCCAGCAGTAACTGAGTGGTGTTGCTGTTGGTCTTCCCCCGCACGCCTCCAACCAGTGTGCTCTGGCACTTTGTAAATAGCTTAGTCCTTAGCCAAATAGCTTATCTGAAGCTGTAGGGGTGAATGGGCCTTAATTTCAGTTTTCTCCTGGTTTTGGTTTAGTTGAGGGAGGTAGGTTTATTATTGTCTTTTCTTTCATTTGTTTTGTCCTTAGTTAGTTGGAGGGTGGTATTTAGTGTGGGTTTTGGCTAATGTTCACCCTGAGCCATTGCTTCAATCTGTTTTACCAAATTTCCACTGTTAATGTAACCCATGTTTGGTGCCTCGCAATAAAATTGTGCAGTTTGTTACATTTTACATCTGGTTTCTGTGTGCATGTCATGTTGCGGCCTGACCCTAGACCGGGTCGTAACACATTGCGATTATACTGCTGACAGATATTGTGATTGTGATCTGCGATACGATTTTAGTGGGAATGCTCATCTTTGTATTTCATTTTCACTGAGAAAATAAATACAATAAAACTTTATGTGATTTGTACTGGGGTCTGTCCCAAACAAGCATGTTCCCTTACATCTGGATAATATATATAATATGATTTGTAGGCTGGGGTCTCTTTATAACTTATATATTTTTATAGTTGAACTCTTTAGCACCACAATGCTTGTTGTGACACATTTTACCTTTATCAAATGATTGCAGCCTCCTGCGATGTGAATATTGCACCTGGCCAAATTGCCATTTCAATGGGTCAGGAAAAGAAACAGCTGTCAAAGAGTCTACTGTTGTGGGTTGGAGGATGGACTGGATAGCGAAATGTATAGCCTACCTATATGTAGGCTCGGTCTACATGCTATTTGAAACATTTTTGCCAAATACACAATATGCCAGACAGTGTTGTTGAGATTATAGAAAACGAGGATCTTTTTTAAACTGTGATTTTTTTTTAATGAAGTTTTAGAAATAAAATATGCGTGGATAAGAGTCGTTGAATATTGGTTTGTCATGCAATGTCGAAGAACTAAGGTATTTCCCAACATTTGATAAAATTGCCCTGGAAATGATCCAAATGCCACCAAACATCACATGCGGGCAAAAAAGAAAAGAAAAAGATAGTTAATTCCAGACAGACAAAAACAATTTCAGCATTTCTTCATGTAACATGTGCAAGAGAAATGAAAAGAGAGTCCATCATGTCTAAACTTTTGCTTTTCTGGCAGGATTCCACCCTAAGGTATTGTCAGGACATGGGTGCTCATGATTAAAAGCTGGTGGGGTCATTTGACGCCCTTTCAAGGGTGTCAGAGAGTAAATACGGTCAGGACAGGGTCACCATAGCCCCAGGCTGCAAAACACCCTGGAATCCAGCCGTGTTGATAAGTGTGCACAGTGGATATCAAGTCCTTACTTAAAATCGTAGACCAGGTAATAGTTTATTCATTTATCTATTTATTCTTTTTAACTTTCAATGTATGTATTTATTTATTTATTTATTTATTTATTTATTTATAGTCATACTCGTAAGTACACCGGTTGTATGTAGCTACATACTTTTATTGGCTACTCTTCAAAGCAGTCCTAATGACAAATTTACTTAAACACATTTACTTAAATGTGTTTTCTAAGGATTTGATTGGCGGTTGACATTTATGCGTCGACGACAGATGAAAGAGAGAGATGTAAAAACATTTAAACATTTAAACACATTTACTGAAAGCACCCCTCCAGTGTATTTTGTAATTTTTAAGATATTTCATGTGTTGCTGAGTCATGACCTGACCATGTTCGCCACTGTATTCTTTTGACAAATAATCTAATTTTGTGCTCAAATTAAAAAAAATAAGCTGTTGCTAAAATGGAATCATGATGTGTGTGACTCATTGGAACGCTATAATAGTGATATGTCATGTCATGACTGGGGACGAGCTGGCATGTTAGCGTTATTATGGAACCCACTGGAGTTTTGGGCAGAACGCGCAGCAGTCAAGCACTGGGATTTCCATGATCAAGAGAGAAACAATTTAATTGTTCAGTCTGTGGTAAATGTTTTGGTCAAAAAGGAGAGATGAAGTCACACATGATAGTCCACACAGGAGAGAAACAATTTAATTGTTCAGTCTGTGGTAAATGTTTTTGTCATGAGCAAAAACTTGAACAGACACATGATAGTTCACACAGACAGGTGAGAAAGAATGTAATTGTTCAGTCTGTTTTCAAGTGTGTTGTTGTAATGTTTAAATAATTTACTATATTGTCAAGTGTTTCTAAGATCTACATACAGGCGTTAAAAAACGTGGATGTGTTTGTTCATGGATGCATGAAGGGGCGGGAGGAGAACAATATGAAGCGATGAAGGTTGGGGTAGTGTAGTTCCTGCAAGAAACTCAAACCACTTTCAGCCCTGCTGGCAGCATATGGCTGAAGGGACTCAAACATCAAATGCAGAGCGAGCACACAACTCCCTGCCTCCTGGCAGCCATTCATCTGCCTCAGACAGCGTCAGTCAGGATGGAGTGTTCGTCTCAGAGGTGAGGAGAAGTATGGGAATAATGTGACTACAGGCAAGAAGAGTGTGCTGGAGGTCAGGGATGGAATTTTGATTTCAAAGGTGTGTGTGTGTGTGTGTGTGTGTGTGTGTGTGTGTGTGTGTGTGTGTGTGTGTGTGTGTGTGTGTGGGTGTGTGTGTGTGTGTGTGTGTGTGTGTGGGTGTGTGTGTGTGTTGCACGGGGGGCGGGGGGGGGGGGGGAGGATGCACAATTAGTACACACAAATCCTCAAAAGGTCTTTCGTTTTTTAGATACCCCTACCTGAGCTCGAGCAAAACATGACCATGTTTTTTTTTGTCCTCATTTTGATGTCAACCAATTCATTCTATAATTTATAGAATAACATTATTTATGTATAATATTTATAGAAAGACCGTAGGAAAGCCATTGGGCTCGGGAACGTGATGTCAAGTGTCTGGAGTGTCAGAGACACCATGCGAGTTGTGTGAAAGGCTTTATTTATTTGTTTATTTGGACGGGACAGTGCAAAATTAATGAACACAGAAACCACAGAACAGATACTAAAACCTGGAACATAGTAAAAGTGTAAAAATTGCCGGATTTAGCACGAGGCTAATTTCCATCCGTTGTAATCCGGCTGCAATAATGGGTCTCATGGTGGAGAGGGGGTGGGACTTGAACACAGGGCAAAATACCAGCTGGTAGCATCCTCTTGTAGCAATATTATGAATGAGTTATGGTTGTAAACAAGAACCAAATCGAACAATATGGCGGAAAGCAATCCCAGAATGCAATGCGCAATAACTCCCGAGCCCAATACATCCCCTGAATGCTCGAGGTCTCTAGTTTGTGGTTGTAAAGTCTCACAAGGCTGTGATGATCTTAAAGGTCACAAACGGCATGGTTTTTCCAAAAATACTGCACTCGCATAAAGTGGGCATGTCTGTGGGTGAAAATGGCCATGACAGCTTTCCCTTGCCAAAAGGTTGCCTACTGTAAATTTGGAGCGTGATTTAGCTCTCTTCCCGACAAGCTAGCAGCATGGTTGGTACCAATGGATGGTATCTCATATTATATCAGTATCTTCACTACAGCCTTAAATGGGCCCGCTAGAGCCTCTGAAAGACAGTAATGTCAGCCGAGGAGTTATACAATAGCAGGGGTCCAATACTGCCTTCTATTAAAAAAGTGTGTGTGTGTGTGTGTGTGTGTGTGTGTGTGTGTGGGTGTGGGGGGGCATGTCCGCTGTGTCCTCCCCGTAAAATATGCCCTTGGTGGAGGTTACAAAGTCATGCAGAAAGTGTGTTTCTTTCCCAGCTCGGTCGAGAACAAGATGTCTACCCTTTGAGCGGGGTCAGCCAATGGAAGCGCTGCTCTAGGCGACGATGTCAGCAGAGTTGTCCCCGGGGCGAGGGGATCTGTCATGCCTGAGCGGCAGCTTGGCAGGACTGACTGCTTCTTTTGCTCACACCTGTGATGTCAGATTGCCACACTGATAAGACGAGGATAAATGGTATGCTGTCAAAAGCCCTGCTCGTACCAATAGGCTTGCACACCCCTCTGACAACTGCAGTGGGCCAAGAGTCGCGCCCTGGGGGACACCTTGCGGAGACACTTCATATTTGTTCTCTTCGTATTGACATGAGAGCATCAAGAGTCTTGCATGTGAGAGGGTTAGCGATCCTGTAATGGAGATCAAATCTACAAATCAGTGAAAGGGCAAAGCTGCGTCACTCATGTGTAACTATCCCTACAGTAATCATTTCTTGAATACAGTGCTCTCTCTCTTTGCAATAGTTTCTATTTAGGTATGTGCACAAATCTAACGTTCACTTAGTCTTCAAGAGATCTATATGAGCTTCTTATCTATAGATTTTATATTTCTGTCATCCTGAACTTGTGTCTGTTATGCAGAGATGGGAAAAGGACACACATGTTTGACTTAAGTACTGTAGTAGCCTACAGATACCTGTGTAAAAGTAGAAGTAGCTACTGATTAAATGTGTTTACTCAAACAAAAGTTAAAAAGTACAGGCTCTGATTATGAAATGTAATAGTAAATTTAAGTATGAAAGTAAAAAGTATTTCTACCAGCTGTTTCTCTGCTAAGCTAACTGAAACTTACATCATATTAATATACTTAGAAGACTATTAAACTTAAAAGGCAGTTTTAAGATGTATAAAGACTATAATTTGATTAATAATTTGTATGTTATGATAGTTTTTGCACAAAAGAGGTGCACATAACACATAACAGCTGGGAGAGGACGAGAAGAGAGAGACAATGGGGCCCCTATAGCTTTTTTCTGACACGGAGTGGTAGGTTGATAAAAAAAATAATTCTGCTTTAACTCAGACTTTTCATTCAAAGTGAGTCTAATCTTAAAAATGGCAAGGATATCCTCACTGGCCATAATACTCCCAACTTGCACCGCACACACTCGCACATGCGTGCGTGCGTGCGTTCGTGTGTCTTCAAGGCTAAATGTGGTCCTGGAAACATGTATTCTAGTGGGAACTACCACAGAAGCTGTTTATATGTCTGTCTGTCTGTCTGTCTGTCTGTCTGTCTGTCTGTCTGTCTGTCTGTCTGTCTCTCTGTCTGTCTCTATGTCTGTCTGTCTGTCTGTCTGTCTCTATGTCTGTCTGTCTGTCTGTCTCTCTGTCTGTCTCTATGTCTGTCTGTCTGTCTGTCTGTCTGTCTCTATGTCTGTCTGTCTGTCTGTCTCTATGTCTGTCTGTCTCTCTGTCTGTCTGTCTGTCTGTCTGTCTGTCTGTCTGTCGACAGATTTTGTGAGTGAAGGCGATCACGACATGCAAGATGCAATCACGGACCCTTACAGGTGTGTAGTTGAGATCACAATAGATTTATAACAAGAATAGGATATGTAGCCTATGTATACAAATATGTATACAAATAGGATATGTATGTATATATGTATATATTTGTTGTATACAAAAGCATCTTGATTTGTGTGATTTCAAGGTTGCCTATAGTTTCAACATACTGTGTCACATGGTATGTGATCTGGAACAACTTCCTCTGGATGGAATTAAAAAATGTACCCATATTTTTTCTCGTGCTATATAGTTTGATAAAAGTATCATTGAAAGACACCAGAATATAGGAATGTAAAACAAAAATGTCTGGGGCAGGACACTGTGATTATTGTGAAATGTGTCAAATTATTCTTCCAAAATAAAAGTCCCAGCAACAACAAAAATGCCGTGGGGTTTGTTATGAAAATGTATGCAGCTGTTGCTCTTCTACACACTGTGCAATTTACTGTGTGGACATCCCTTTGATGTAGACCTATACCAATGGTGCCTTCGCAAACTGGATGTGGATGGGGTACTTGAGAGGGGAAAGGGGAAAATGTAAAAATGTAAGAATAAATCATGAAAATAAATGAAATGCTGCTCCGGAGTCACAAATAGTTTTTCAATTATTTCACTAATTTCTTTTATTTTGTAATGCTATATTCTTCAAAAGGTGGGTTAATTATTCATTCATTGCATCACCTGCCATAGTTTTGCCTTGCAGTTTTCTAAGCAGAATGTTGTAGTCGGGTAAAAGGGTTATATTTGGATTCAGAAATAAGGCAAAGGCGGTACTAATGCAAAAGAAGTTTGAAAACCAATGTTCTATACCATTATTTCCTTCATTTACACATGCTTATTTAGCTTGATCACTGGACTTGAACACATTCATCCAAAACTTGCTTCCTCCAATCTGCTCCTGGTTGTTTGAGGCAAACATCGTATATGGATGCTGCCATATCTTACAATTAGAATGCTCCAAATCACTGAGCTTTAACGTGCGTTTAAACTGCAAGCTGTGTCAATTTGTTCACTGCCTCACATATTGTAAGTGCAAATATTCTCGGACACACGCTGCTCGAGCGTGGAGACAGTTGCTTGTGCTGTTCTGATTGAAACATGGCTTCCCTGTCATCGTACTGTACCCGTCACGCAGAAGGTTTAAAGTCTCAGTTGGTGATTTCTTCTGCTTCGTTGTGTTTTGTGTGCTTCACTGCTCAACCCTCGGGCTAAAGCTGTTGTCCTCGTTAACCACCGGTTGCATTATTCAAAATGCCTCAGTCACTTTAAATCACACCTTAAAGTGTATTTATCTTGCACCATAGAAGTTAAATGTATAAATGTACAGTATATGTGTATGAATTGTATTAATTATATGTATGAATGCTGCTACGATTCATACACAGAATGTAACGAAGTGATTTACATCAAATGCATTGATTAAAAACAATACATTTATTGAAAACAGTGAATGGGTTAAAATCATTACATTCAATTAAACTATAATGTTTAAAAAAAAGCATACAGCGTAGGAATAACCCTCACTAGACTCTAGTCTATGCAGTTGTAAAATGACAAGCAAACAACAAAACAGCAGAATAAACACAATTCAGTCTTTTTTTTTGTATTCATTTGTTTAAAAATAAATAAACATATTGCTATAAAAATCTATTTGCTATTGAGAAATAACTAACTAATAACTAATTCTATTATGATTATTAGTCATACGTGTCTCTCATGGAAACACAGTGCAGTATTGTAAACACGTCATGTCACCTGGGAAATGTTTGTCAGTAACGTCAAATCCAAACGTTGTTGGGCGACAGGTTTACTGACATCTGTCTGGCTCTGTATCTTCCACCTGAGCGAGCTGGAACCATGAACCAGTGTGAGCTCCTGTGTCACATGACTGAATTTTTTTTACCAGCAATTGTTTGGCAATGAGCTGGATGTTTGTCTTTCACCCAGCAAGCCGACGGAGTGGAACAAATTGGGTTATTCCACCCGTGTTCACTAAAGGAGAGGAAGGGATTTGTTGCAGTAGTGTAGGCCTACATATTGTTCACTAAAGGAGAGGAAGGGATTTGTTGCGGTAGTGTAGGCCTACATATTGTTCACTAAAGGAGAGGAAGTGATTTGTTGCGGTAGTGTAGGCCTACATATTGTTCACTAAAGGAGAGGAAGGGATTTGTTGCAGTAGTGTAGGCCTACATATTGTTCACTAAAGGAGAGGAAGGGATTTGTTGCAGTAGTGTAGGCCTACATATTGTTCACTAAAGGAGAGGAAGGGATTTGTTGCGATAGTGTAGGCCTACATATTGTTCACTAAAGGAGAGGAAGGGATTTGTTGCAGTAGTGTAGGCCTACATATTGTTCACTAAAGGAGAGGAAGTGATTTGTTGCAGTAGTGTAGGCCTACATATTGTTCACTAAAGGAGAGGAAGGGATTTGTTGCAGTAGTGTAGGCCTACATATTGTTCACTAAAGGAGAGGAAGTGATTTGTTGCAGTAGTGTAGGCCTACATATTGTTCACTAAAGGAGAGGAAGGGATTTGTTGTGGTAGTGTAGGCCTACATATTGTTCACTAAAGGAGAGGAAGGGATTTGTTGCAGTAGTGTAGGCCTAGATATTGTTCACTAAAGGAGAGGAAGTGATTTGTTGCAGTAGTGTAGGCCTACATATTGTTCACTAAAGGAGAGGAAGGGATTTGTTGCAGTAGTAAGCATGTAAGGTCTAACATGTACTATATCGTAATGCAGTGAAGATTGGCTCAAAGTTAGAAGTGTTGAGATGTAGAGCAGGTGTGCCTCCTTGGCTGTGGCTGCTCAGCAGAAGATGTCTTGTAGAAGAAAAGCACATGAGTGGAAATAGCAGCACCCCAAAAGTTAAAAATTCAAATGTTGAACTTTGCTCACATTTTTTTCCTTTTTCTTTTTCAAGTGTGACGAGTCTGGTTCTCAAAATAGGATCAAGCTCGTGTCTAGACAACCCAAACCTTGCCACAACAACACAGAACTGACGGAGCAACAGGGTATTTCACAGGAAATTGATAAACGGGAGTTTGGCTTACCTTGGGACAGGCCGGGGCGGTGTCACTTCACGTCAGTGGACAGCTCAAGCCTGGGTGTGGAAGCTAGTTACACACAGCTTCCCTTCAATAGGTTAGGGGACGCTATTATAAAGAATATATCAAACACACAGTCACATCTATACGTGAAATGAGAGGGAAAATGACTAGAGAATGGGGCAACAGGGAATCCATGGCTTTCTTCAACCACCAGCTAAGAGAGAGCCTGCGCACCTGAAATGCCACGGATATAATCTCTAAGCCAACTCGCACTTCCTGTCTACCCCGGTGCTTCGTCACAAGTCACATGACACAACTAATTAGGGGGTGTCTGACAATACATATCAGTCACATATCAACCTGTGACACAAGGCTAACTCATTTCGGCATGTGCCTTCATCAGAGCATCATAAAGAAGGATGGCATCAGCCTCTTTTTATAATGCAGGTTACAAATCATCCCCACCTTTGTACTGTAGGGGGAGCTACTTGCTTAAAATCAATCCAAAATACATCATAGAAAAATAGCACTTCATAGAAAAATAGTACGAAACTTTTTGACAAATGCTGGTCATGGGCCAAGGAAGAACTGATTAACCTTCTCCACCCATTGGCCAAAAGGGGCGTGGTAATGGGCGTAGCAATCGCAAAAAAGCACCTATACGTTCCAAGCGGATTTAATTCACGTAACATCATGAAATTTGGTTGGCGGAGGTAGAAAAGTAGAAAGGTAGAAAAATTGGCACTGTGCCGAGGGCCCTCTAGTATGAGTACATTTCAATCATGAGAGGCCAGTGGGTAAAATTGAACAAGCAAGCTTTATTCAGCAAATGGCATGGCAACTCATTTGGTGTAATGACTCTGATAAGATGTCGCTCCTCTTGTGGTGAGAGAGGAGGGCATCGGCTCCCCCCCCACCAGGCCGAGACGACCAGCCGCTGAGGTGAACAATCCGGAAGAGGATGATGACGTGGTAACCGCGGCTATTACTGCACACTTCCTCTTTGGTGATTGGCTCAGCAGACGGAGATGAACAACGTCATAACAGATGTCATATTTGACAGATGTCATGGACTGATTGGCTATGAGGATAGGATGATATATCTGGTGAGGTGACCTTGTTGTTCATTCTTGAAACTTGGTCCGAGAGACCCCATTATGTTTATGCAAGTTGTGGCTATTATGACCAATAGGACGAATCAGCGTGACATCACGACACCGTCGGACACCCGGATATGCCACCCGGATATGCCACCCGGATATGCCAGCCGGAACCGCAGCAGTTAACTAGTATGAGTTGTGCCAAACAAGCGTTAATATCTCAAAAACGATACATCACATCGCTTCTATTTTGACATTCTGAGTGAGAGCAGAAGTAGCTCAAGGGTCTGATATAATATATGTATGTATATTTTTTTAAATGAAGTGAATTTAGTAAAAAGCACAGCCTGCTAGAGCAGGCTGGCTCCATAGCAGGGTAGGAAATTAACTTTTTAAAATTAGGGCTATTTTTGCCCCTGTGAAATATATTTTGGGGGCATTTTGGATAATTTCCAGGGACATTTGATCAAATGTTGGGAAATACCTTAATTGCACCTATGTAGCATGACAGACCAATCAATGACTCTTATCCAAGCATCTTTTATTTCTAAAAGTTCATAAACAATCACAGTTAAAGATCCCCATTTCCTATCTCAACAACACTGTTGATTGTCTGGCAAGTTATTAATGTAATGTGTGTGTGTGTGTGTGTGTGTGTGTGTGTGTGAGTGAGTGAGTGAGTGAGTGAGTGAGTGAGTGAGTGAGTGTGTGTGTGTGTGTGTGTGTGTGTGTGTGTGTGTGTGTGTGTGTGTGTGTGTGTGTGTGTGTGTGTGTGTGTGTGTGTGTGTGTGTGTGTGTGTGTGTGTGTGTGTGTGTATAGAGGGGGCAGGGGGAGAGAGAGAAACAGCTGCTAGCAGGCCGCATATGGAGGAGAGCAGAGAAGAGGTACCTGACCCAGACTGGCAGCAAGCAGGCAGGCAGGAGACAGACAGGCAGGCAGGCAGACAGGCAGGCAGGCAGGCAGGCAGGCAGGCAGGAGACAGGCAGGCAGGCAGGCAGGAGACAGGCAGGCAGGCAGGCAGGAGACAGGCAGGCAGGCAGGCAGGAGACAGGCAGGCAGGCAGGAGACAGGCAGGCAGGCAGGAGACAGGCAGGCAGGAGACAGGCAGGCAGGCAGGCAGGAGACAGGCAGGCAGGAGACAGGCAGGCAGGCAGGAGACAGGCAAGCAGGAGACAGGCAGGCAGGAGACAGGCAGGCAGGCAGGCAGGCAGGCAGGCAGGAGACAGGCAGGCAGGCAAGCAGGAGACAGGCAGGCAGGCAGGCAGGAGACAGGCAGGCAGGAGACAGGCAGGCAGGCAGGCAGGAGACAGGCAGGCAGGAGACAGGCAGGCAGGCAGACAGGCAGGCAGGAGACAGGCAGGCAGGAGACAGGCAGGCAGGAGACAGGCAGGCAGGCAGACAGGCAGGCAGGAGACAGGCAGGAGACAGGCAGGCAGGAGACAGGCAGGCAGGCAGACAGGCAGGCAGGAGACAGGCCAGACACAGGTGAGACACCAGGGCAGAGGGGTTTGCTAAGCAGGTGAGCAGAGTATGGAGGCAGGAAGGCAGGAAGGCAGAGCCAGCAGGCCGGGAGCAGCAGTATTCCTGTAGATTTTCCAGGTGACTCGCTGAGAATGATCACCTCAGTCAGTGGTGCAGTGCGAAGTGAGGAGCAATTTTGAGAATTAAAAGCCAGAAAATGCGTAGAAAACACTAAAAGCAGACACTTCTCACAGAACAAACACAGCAAGTGAACAGGGAGCTGCCATCTTGGATTAGGGAGGAGCCTAATGTCTCCGGCCTCCTTCCCTGGCTTTGCCACTGAACCAATAATCTAAAGCGGTTGAGAGTATTTCAAGTGCTCGTATGTTACTATGTGGTTGGCTTACCATCATGTTGTCACTCTGCAGCTCCTGGGTTCCAGTTTTTGTGCCCCACCTCCTCCCCTGCCACCACCAACATGACACGTCACGGCTCCAGAGGGATTCCCCATGGGAGGGGAGGGGGGGGGGTGGGGGCGCCCTCTCCCCTCATCATCGCAGGAGGAGCGTCATCATGGAGCCATACACCAAACCTTAATCTTGATTTATGCTACAGTATCATTAAAGTCTATTTTGAACCGTCTGTCATGTTGAAACCCTATTTCTAAAGGAAATCTACATTATCCACATTGTGATGGTGTTAGAATCCTTTAATTTGCTATACTTTTTTTTTTTTTTTTTTTTTTTACTTTTCTTTGACTTGTGCACCATAATAGGAAATAAGTTGAATTCATGTAGCCTATCATTTGGGTAGAAAACATGAATACTTATGAGAAATTAGAGACTAAAAGAATGAAATTCTAGATTAAATGAGAACGATTGAAAAGACAGTAAGACTGGTAGCTCTTTCCTGGGAACAATCCGCACACGGCAAGTATGGTTTATGTGTCTGGTTAAAATAAATAGAACAACTGGGTAGTTAGTGTGGTGAGATATTTCGTTTGAACCTTTAAATAAGTCCATTTACTAGAGAGTAAATTGTAACATTTATTTACAAAACAAAAGTCCAACAAAACGGATCCGGATCACTGCCTGCTCACACAACTTCCTGGAGATGGCAACTGACCTCGAACAAAGGACAAAGAACTTTTATGGAAAGAACTGAAAGCTCCATATTGCCCCATTGCAACATCAGCGCCCAGCAGCCTCCGCCATTTTTTATTTTTGGAAGCGTGACAGCGCCAAAAGAACCTCGCACAGGCTCGCAGTGGTCAGCTGCGGTAGCGCGGGCCCCTATAATCAGCCTCTCTAAACAGTAACTCAACGGGAAAACACTCTAAATTTCGTGGATTCACATCTTTTCTGGGCGTACTGCAAATCTTGATTGAAGTGGTGTAGTGCAGGGATGTAAAACAACAACCATATTGTGGAAACTAAGCAAAATTTTTCGTTTTCTTTGTTTAGTTTTTTCAAGATAAATACCTAATGAAAAGGACCCGAGGCTGTCGTCCACTCCGTCAGAAGTGCATTGCCGTGGTTTTAACCTCGGGTCCTTTGCATTAACTATTTATCTTGAAAAAACTAAAAGAAAAAAACGAAACATTTTGCTTAGTTTCCACAATATGGTTGTTGTTTTACATCCCTGCACTACACCACTTCAATCAAGATTTGCAGTACGCCCAGAAAAGATGTGAATCCACGAAATTTAGTGTTCTCCCGTTGAGTTACTGTTTAGAGAGGCTGATTATAGGGGCCCGCGCTACCGCAGCTGACCACTGCGAGGCGCATTCTGTTTCCAAAAATGTCCGGAGTTTCGTCTCTTTCCTTCCATGCTCTTTGCAAAGGATGTCTTACTTCTTTATAACCTTTGGTCTAGGCTCCGCCCAGACACTGTGTCTGCAGTTCACAGCGCCCTCTATCTTCCTGGAGTAGTAATGAACAGGAGTAGTATTTTATTTATCTACATTAGCATGTACAGCTTTTTTGCCAAAATGATCCTGCGTTTGTCTGGAAGATACACACACACACACACACACACACACACACACAAACACACAAACACACACACCCACACACAAACGCACACACACACGCACACACACACACACCCACACACACACACACACACACACACACACACACACACACACACACACACACACACACACACACACACACGCACACACACGCACACACAGTGTTGCAATCAACTGAGCCAAGCTGCCTTCCTTTGGCCTAAAGCCTTGTTGATCCACTGTCACAACTGATCTGTTGAATTGAAGTTGACCCTTGAGTGACCATCCAAACATCTGCACCAAAACTCAATTCTGTTCCCAAATGACACAGTCAGTATCAATAGGCACATGTGAGACAACAGCAAATTAGAGGTTATGTTTAAGATGAGGATATCCCTCAACATTCTGTGCATGATCATTTGTCACATTTTCCCTTTTATAATGTTGATTCTTACTTCTTGTTACAAAGTCAAGGTCAGAATGTTCTTTGCTTGAGATGAATAAAGATATTCCATACTGTATTATTTATTGTTTTGCGAAAGTCAGAATGAAATGAGCAGACGAATGATTACAAAATGTTCCATTTCTGTAATAACTTAATCTCCGTCTTTTCCTAAATTATCTGCCAGATTAAACCCAATTGCAGGCTAATGGCCAAGTCACAGGAGGACTTGACTGACATCTGGCATATCATGAAGGCGGAGGGATAACTCCAGTCGGCCCTCTTTGGAATGCCCAACCCAGCTGGGCAAATCAAAAGACAAGTCTTGCAATGGAGGGTTTCTCCACCTGTGCCTTTGTCATTGATAAGTCTGTCATCTCTGCAAATATTGCTTGCTTGCAGTAATGGTAGCCAGGGATTAGCTCCACTTCCCGAGCTATTAGCTGCATCTCTCGTTCTTGCTGGCGATGCCTGTGGAACAAGGGGCCGTTTCATAGCATCCTGAGTCCTGTACAGCAGCGACTGCCCTGAGGGGTGATGGAGCCGTGCAGCATCATTGGTCAAGGCAGGTGCTGAAGGAATTAAGGTCAAAGGTGGCCAAGAGTGACTTTGCTTAAGGAGTGAAACAAGATGGTGGTAACAGGTTATTGGGGCTGTAGCGGCAAACTCCAAAAATGTTTGTAGCCGCTGAGAGGCTAAAAAAACGTATCTGTCTTACTCGCCGTTGGAAATCAACACACCTTGACCAGTAGATGCGTTTCGTAGATTTATTCCATCCGTGCGGCACACATACATTAAATGCCGTCTTGCTCGCAGAAAACACATCAAACGAACGTACGGTAGAAAATCAGAGCTCCCCACTCACCCCCTCTGACTCATCTGATTGAATGATTGACAGGCATTATGAAAGACACTCATCAGCAACACACACCTCCCAAGGTAAGCAACACCCTGTCACACCCACTAATTAACATAAGTGACATACATACACATACATGGCTCCTACGGGGGCCATTGTCTCACCATATTCTTTTTCACTCTGCAGTTCATCTCTACTGATGATTAAAAATAAATGAATGAATAAACACACACACACACACACACACACACACACACACACACACACACACACACACACACACACACACCTACACACACACACACACACACACACACACACACACACACACACACACACACACACACACACACACACACACACACACACACACACACACACACACACACACACACATGTCTCAGTGGCTCAATGACTGACTAACTAACTAACTGACTGACTGACTCCCCATTGAAAGACGCAAGTGTGAGTGTTGAGCAGCAGTGGCAGCTGAACCAGCAGAGGCGGGACATAGCGTTGGGAGGGATTTGATTTGACCGTTGAAAAGTGGGCGTGTCTGGAACGAGGGACTGAGACAGCGAGTGCACCGCAGTGCCACCCAGAGGACAGGGGGACACAGCAGTCCACTAAAGAATTTATTTTACCGGGCAAATCTGAAACCTCCCGGTGACTTTTCAATAACTATGTACAAACACAATGTCAATACATTCCCCGTGGACTGCGTGCGGCTGTTCACTGCACCCAGCCGCAGAGCAGAGAACTAGCTTGCGGTTCCCCCCGGACAGAGAGGCACTTCCTGGCCGAGGGAGAGGGCCGGACACCTGTCATGCCGAGTTTTGCACCCCCGCCGAGAATTGCATCCCCACCATATTTTGGGGCTGTTTTAACTTAAAAACAGGGATGCAAATCTCGGCAGGTACAAACCGCCGAGATCTGCACCCCCCTCCATAAAGCCAGGAGAGATCCCCAGGTCTCGAGGTCATCTGTACCCGGATTTTAAGCACCAAAGTCGGCTTCCATGAGCCAGAAGAGAGCCCCAAGCATGGAAGTCACCTCCACGCGGATCTAATGAGAGATGATGAGATGAGATATACTTTATTGTCCCGAGGGAAATTTGTCTTGGGCAAAGTGCAATAGTTCACATAGCGTTTTTAAAACAGATACAGACGACACATAATAGCAGCTTTGTACATTCAAATTGAAGCAACAGTCAACTCACACTGTAGGTATAGCTGACCTAGAGTCAGCTTAACCATAGTAGGAAGCAATAAATAAATTAGAAAATAGATACAAGTAGAAGCATATACATGAGTACAATCACAGGTCACACCAAGTAACAGTACCATAGTGCATCGTAAGACCAGAATATAAGTGCACAATCACCAGTATGGTAATAAAGTATCACAATTAAGACAATGCAGAGGTCAAAACCATCATAAAAGTCTAACTCCGCTAAGTGCTATGAACAATGTGATGATTGTTCAGTAGACCTATAGAAGTGGGAAGAAAAGAAAACTTAAACCTGTTGCTCTTGCAACGAATCGCCCTATAGCGTCTGCCTGAAGGTAGCAACTCGTACTCTGAAGTCAGAATGTGTAATGCATGTGTAATGCATCAAAGTCTGTCTCCGTGAGCCAGGACAGACCCCCTGGCTTGGAGATCACATCTACCCAGACAATTATATAATTTTTAAACAGTTAAGTTTCCGTATAAATCATTACAATATGCTCCCGGAAGGTGGGGATGCAATTCTCGGCGGGGGTGCAAAACTCGACACCGGCCGTCGCCGCATGTAGCCACGTTGCAAGCGCTCTTGGAAATGATCTTCGAGCCCTGAAGATTGATTGATGGGTTCATGATATTATTGGTTGAAATTGTTTGGTGCCCTGTTGATGTCAGCACGCTGCATATTTTGTTTTACAGGAAGAAAACATGATTGAATTTGAGTATAAAAATCCAATGATGTCTCATGATGCCTGGAATAAGGTCTGTGGTTAAGAAAAGTTTATAAAACTGAGACCTTTGTGTTCAACAAGATAATCTTCACAGATGACTTGAGGACCACTCTTAATATGCTTTTTGAAACGTAAATGTGATCGCCAAACATTTATTTTCAGAAAACGCTTTTCGCAAAAAAGACAGAAGGGCCGCACACTGAGCTCCCGTTAGTCATCCAATGCTGTTTTTTGGTTGCTGCACCTGCTTTATTGTGTCGGATGTCCACGACTGCCTCTTTACTACTTCAGAGAACGCTTTTCAAAATGTTTACAAAAGTGCTCCTCATTTTTGTGAAGATGATCTTGTTGAACACAAAGATAATACAAAAATCCCATCGCCTTCCAGACGAGGGAATTCCAGGCGACGCTAACTTCCGGGTTTTATGACTCATTCCAGAGTGATAGACTACTTTGAGGCGTTTTACACCTGGCATTAACATACGTTTTCTGCCATCAGATTGCAATCTGATTGCAATCTGATGGCAGAAATGGGTGTCCTCTAAATCCACATAAAGTTGCTGTATCCAGATTGAGAGGACACATTGCATTTACACTTGTGTTCAATGTGTACACAGTGCATCCCTGACCACCTCCGGAGGTGGTTTGGCCGATCAGATTGCAATCCATCTTCAATGTGTCTTGGGGGCGTTTACACCTGTACTTTCAAGTGGTCGAGCACAATCCGATTGCAATCTGAGGACAGAAAACACATGTTAATGCCAGGTGTGAATGGCCTCATTGGTTCATCAGAATGTGCATTAACACCATTAGACTTCATCAGGAGTCACGCACATAAGCATTATCTGAATCTTTGTGTTGAAATGTTATTATCTTGTTTTCACAGCAGTTTTGGATTACGTGTCATGATTTTAGCCTCTTTATTGTTTTAAAGGTGTCTGAGATAAGGCTGGATTAGGAAAAGGGAGACGTCGTTTCTTCAGGCTGTTTGGCGTTTTGTTCAAAAGGCGTCGTGCATTGCTACACATCAGGCCATAGCACGCCACTGGCTGCCTCAAAGCCTTTGCCACACAGATGATCAATCTGGTGGTTTACAGATGGGCAAGAAGATAAGAACCCTAAACTATGATAACCTGAAGTGAACATTTCTTGTAGGACACTAACAAACTACCTCTATTGTCATGTCCTAACCCATGTTCAAACTTCCACAAGGCTCATGAAGGCGAGAGCATTGAAGGTACAAAAGAGAGCACGGACTGGAAGATATGGCAATAGGCCCTTTTCACAGCAACTGTCTTGAGGTGGAAAAGCAGGAAGTAAAGCAGGTGTAATCAATGACATTAATGAGGGCCTCTCCCACTGGAACACCTACCTAAACGGAGAGGAACCATCATTAATGGTATTGGTTACACCTGCTTTACCACCTCAAAACGGTTGATGTGAAAAGGGTCTACAGATATCTGAACTTTTGGTCCTTCCAGTGTAGATCCCAATAGGAAAGCTGGGAGCTTCAGCATCTGGAGGGAGTTCAGAGGCGGGCAGAACATCTGCTGGGATATGGAGAAACTTTCCTTGATCCAGGAGCTCAGGGTGACTCCAGGCACTTCTGGCAGGGAGTTGAGCTGAGGTAGCCAGGCAGGAACACAGTGCATACTGCTATTTCCCAGATTGATTCAGTTGAACTGCTCTGCACTGAAGGTCAGTGATCTCCTGTGTCTGCAGTATTTATAACTGGTTCGCTGGAGGGTAGCTCCAAATACCCCCAAATGTTGTTGTCTCGACTTGTTTCAGTGAGAGAAGTAGCTAATCGTGCCGCTAATCAAGCGAAACAGGTTTCACTTCCTAAATGTGCTTCACAATAAAAGCATCTCATTAGTTTGTCTGGAGAAAACTTTTAATTTGAAGCAATTCATTCATTCATTCATTAAAGCAATTCATTTGTGCAATTAGAAGAGGAAGGGACACCCACAAAGTGTGTAATATGCAACGTTTCGGTACAATACCTTTTTCAAGTATATGAGCTATAAGTGTAAGTATGAGGAGCTGTGCAGGAAATTGACTCAAACGTTCCAGCAACTTGACGGGACGCGGACACCAAAAATACAAAGTGCAGGAACAGGCCATTGGTCATCGGAGGGCGGTGTGGGAATGACACCACCTGGTCAGATACTCCGCTAATAACATTACCCTCTTGTGTGAAGTAATGCAACAGTCGCAAATATGCCTACCGTTACTATCATTATGCTTATGGTCATGAAACATTGTTTGACTGACTGCAGTTAGCTGCGGTGGTGAGACTGCCTAATATTATAACGTTAGCTTGATGCTACACACGGCTAACTACAGTAATAGATTTACAATTTACATTTATAGAAATTACCACCCAGCCCCACTAATAACGTTACCGTCTTGTCTTGATAATGAATGCAACAGTCGTAAATATGCCTAACGTTACTACTGTTATGCTTATGGAACATCAATGCCAGATATTAGACGGTAGCGGGGGAGCCAACCCGATCTCCAAAAAAATTGTAAAATAGCAACGTTTGTGGACAAACGTTGGTATTTTACAATGTCGGCTAAGAAATTGTAAAATGGGAACGTATGCGTCTACAGCGGTGGGCGTGGTTTGGGCGTGTTTTACGGAGATTTTCTGTTTCTAACCCCTCCCCCTACTCTAATCCTAACCCTAAAATCTCAGAACGTTACTATTTTACAATTTTCGAGCCGAAATTGTAAAATAGCAACGTTGGTCCATATCGTTGGTATTATACAATTTTCTGTGAGACTGTGTTGGGGGAGCAGTTAGCTGCAGTGAGACTGCCTATTATTATAACGTTTTATTATAACGTTGATGCTAATCGCGGCTAACTAATATTGATTTAGATTTAGATTTATAGAAATGACTTACCAGCTCGGTAACGCTTTAGAATACAGCTCGCAAATAACCATGTAACTACAGGGTAAGACTGTACTGTACGTAAGACAGTATAGTATAGTATATTACAGTATAGTATTGACACAGCTTCAGAATACAGCCCGCGCACCTGTAGTTACACTCTAGTTACTATGTGAGTGTGGGCGAATTGACACAGCTTCAGAATACAGCCCACGACCCCGTAGTTACCCTGTAAGTAACACGTGTGGTACCCCGTAATTACCCTATAAGTACAGATCTTGTTACCCTGTAGTTACAGGCTAAATTCACTTATTGTACCCCGTAGTTACACTATACGTACAGGTGTGGTACCCCGTAATTACCCTATAAGTACAGATCTTGTTACCCTGTATATTACAGGCTAAATTCACTTCTTGTAGCCCGTAGTTACACCATAAGTACAGTCTTGTTACCCTGTAGTTACACTATAAGTACAGTCTTGTTACCCTGTAGTTACAGGCTAAATTCACTTCTTGTACCCTGTAGTTACACTATAGCCGTTTTCACACATGCGCTTTATACCGGGAAATGACCAGAAAGTGGTCTATGCCTTTCATGTGTGAAAATTGTTTTCCGGCACAAGCGCGCCCCCCGCGATCGCTGATCTTTTACTAGCTCCTCGGTAGTGACAGGACCGGTATGCTGGCAGAGCGACTCAAGTGTGAAACGTGTCAAGTCATTTGCCAGTCCTTCTCTCATGGGCGAGGTGTACACACGTTGCTTAACGTTCCAGCGTGCATAATCTAATCATTCGCGCACATCAAAGCAAACTGGCAAAATGATCTTCTCCTCTCCTCTTGTCCCTACCAGGTTGTTGTCCAGGTTGCCGTTTTCAAGTGACTTTTATGAGTTAAGTCAAGTCAAGTCAAGTTTATTTGTATAGCCCTAATTCACAAGCATGTCCCAGAGGGCTTCACAGAAAATATGTCTAGCTAATTCTAGCTGACACAACAGTAGCAAATTACAGTAGTAATGATAACACTTTGAACAATTGATAAAGAAATATAGAAAATATAGAAATATAGGAGAGAGCAGAGGAGAGAGCAGGAGAAGGGAGGGAGAGCAGGGGGAATGTGAGAGAGGAGAGAGCAGGTGATGAGGTGGGGAGGGAATGGGAAATGTTGGGGAGTAGAGGAGGTGGGGAAGGAGCAGGGGAAGGAGGAAGATTTCACATTCATTTTGCACCGTGTAGCCTACTGGCAGTCAATACAGAGCAAAATATCCTGAGACCCATCACACATGAACACAACGCATCTGTTTTATAGAGAGGAACTGGCTCAGTCCTCTCTCCTTGCAGCCTATCCACATGTGTCTTCCCAACGGCTTCCTTGTCTTTTTGCTCGGGACAAAAACACTTTTTCCACATTTCTACATTTGTTGGCTGTGCAGCCCACCACACAACAGCTTTTAGCCATGTTTAATTCAAGGAAAATGACACTGGTGTATGGAAATGAAGCGAGAACTTTCCCCAACGATGGCTGTGGCCTATTTCATGCAGTGTCTCTATCCTCCACAAATGTATCACATAAAGTCTCTTTTTGCATAGCGAATCCATTGTTTGCACAATTACATCAGCTCTATTGCTTTTGCGCATTTGATGGGATTATCTCCTTGCCCTGTCAGTCCTTCATAGATGGCAGAAAGCAATATAAACGTAGGCATGTTGAGACATCAGAGCCATCTCATAAAGGCCATATTTCAGCCTGTGCAGACGGCTGTGCAGACGGTACAGGCTGTGCAGACCGACGGAAGGTAAAACCAAACATTAGATGGGGCTGTTCAAACAACCACCACTGACTATGGAACTGCCTTCCTCTAAAGGCACTGAATTTATATGTTTACCCCAGTCTTTATTTTCTCTACACATGCACTAGGCTGGATAGATCTAGACTAGATAGATAAAGGATATAGGTCGATAAAAAAAGAATTGACTCCAGGAAAGCACGTACAGTATACACCTCGGTTGGTCAATTTATAATTTGGTCAAATGATCGTTATATGTACACAAAATGCTTTTGTGCATGGTTCGCATGGACCAACTTATATTTGATTCCCGAGTAGGGAGCGAGCTGCCCTAAGTGAGGGAGTCTCGGGCTCTTCTCAACTCTTTTCATTTCTCATTGCATCAACATTAATTGAAGAAAAGAGTATTTCGCCGTGGGGCTGTAGCTGTGGAGGGTATTTAGCCATGGGGCTGTAGCTGTGGAGGGTATTTAGCCGTGGGGCTGTAGCTGTGGAGGGTATTTAGCCGTGGGGCTGTAGCTGTGGAGGGTATTTAGCCGTGGGGCTGTAGCTGTGGAGGGTATTTAGCCGTGGGGCTGTAGCTGTGGAGGGTATTTAGCCGTGGGGCTGTAGCTGTGGAGGGTATTTAGCCGTGGGGCTGTAGCTGTGGAGGGTATTTAGCCGTGGGGCTGTAGCTGTGGAGGGTATTTAGCCGTGGGGCTGTAGCTGTGGAGGGTATTTAGCCGTGGGGCTGTAGCTGTGGAGGGTATTTAGCCGTGGGGCTGTAGCTGTGGAGGGTATTTAGCCGTGGGGCTGTAGCTGTGGAGGGTATTTAGCCGTGGGGCTGTAGCTGTGGAGGGTATTTAGCCGTGGGGCTGTAGCTGTGGAGGGTATTTAGCCGTGGGGCTGTAGCTGTGGAGGGTATTTAGCCGTGGGGCTGTAGCTGTGGAGGGCTACATACAGTAAATCAGTAATCGGCAAGTACAGTGTGCGGACCTCATTTCGTCTTTATACTGCTTTTCATGACTGAGCCTGAGGCATTATGGCATTAACGACCCTTTCACTCACACATTCATTCATTCATTCATCGATGAGGGAGAGGGAGAAGACTCTATTAGTTTAATTTACTTTTTTATTTTTCACATTCATTCATTTCACATTCTGCTTTTTATTCCCTTCCTTTTGAGATGTGTCCAGTCTTTCTTGCACTTAACGTAGGCTAGTACACGGGGGTAATGCCGGGCACAGGCGCAGATTAGAGCTGTGGTAAGTCATTTGCTATCCTCTGTGGCCGTAAAATGCCAGGGTTTAACCACCAGAATTATAGAGTACCGCAGGGATGACGTATTTTTGTAGTCGGGACTTCCGCGTTCCGACTACAACTACTTCAACAACTACTTCACTGTTTCTGCCTGGGGGATATTTGAATGGGTTTTTGGCGCGATGCTTCAAATCAGGTCCGTGGGCAACGCAAGCTTATTCAAACGCAAACCTGTGTTCAGTGAGATAATCTTCACACATGAGGACCACTTTCATGAGTTTTGGAGCGTAAATGCGAGCCCTAGAAGTAAAAAGCTCATTCTAAGCTATTCCAGAACTACACACAGTGTCGCATAGGCTTCCACGTCACGTCACCACAGCCAAATTCAACCTGGAGTGTTGTTGATGTGTGCGCTGCTGTGCACTGATTACCGTGTTCGTCCTTTGAAGTGATGACGTTATTTGACGTTTAATATCCCCGTCGACTCAACAGTGTAGTCTCATTTAGCCGTTTGCTAGCTAGCCGCCCTTTTAGCGGCACGTAAACGCTTCAAAACTCATAAAAGTGGTCCTCATGTGTGAAGATTATCCTGCTGAACACTGGTTCGCGTTTGAATAAGCTTGCGTTAACCACAGACCTCATTTGAAGCATCGCGCCAAAAACCCATTCAAAAATCCCATAGGCAGAAACAGTGAAGAACCCGGAAGTGTTCGCATCCATGTTTTCCGGACTCATTCCTGCGGCTCTCTATTCACAGCTGTCTCGCATTCCCTTTAAAGGAACACTTTGCCCATTTTCAACCAGCTTTGTATCATTAGAACATCAGTAGTATATCAGAAAACTGTAAACGGTTTTGAAGTCTGTCATTTAATTTGACAGTTATTGAGTGTTAAAGTGTGGACCAGTGACATCACTGGTCCACACTAACTCAAATTAATAACTCATTAAAGCAGCTACGAGCAACCTTTTCGATTGTTATTAAACAGTATAATTACAATATTGATGCATCACATCTTACCTATAATAGTAGCTGAGACCAAAGCCGTGTGAATTGGAGATTGCTCCCTTAGGTGATTATTAAGTCTGTGTCTGTCTAAACTCGCGTCAACAGGGGGCTCTCTCTCTCTCTCTCGTTACCGCCGGACCGGCTAACCCGGAAGTGAAACCCGGAAGTGAAACGCAGCTGCCTGCCTACCCCGTTCGCGCTGCCTAGCAACATAGCATAAACAATGTGAACGCCACGCATACTCTCGGGAACATCTCTCGTTATATTCTAACAGGTTTTTTGGAAGTTATTTTGTGGTTATGGCCGAAGTGGCTGCTGCAAACCGTTTCATTTCACTTCCTGATCTTCCCTGGCCACAGACAGACTACACTGGCCGATTCACTCGGGGTTCAAGTGAGACTGCTCTGCGTTGGTCTCGTCGACTATTAGAGGTAAGATGTGATGCATTGATATTAAATTTATACTGTTTAATAACAATCGAAAAAGTTGTCGTAGCTGCTTTAACTCAAATCAACTCTCAATAACTGTCAAACTAGATGGAATAGTTTGACAGTTATTGAGAGTTGATTTGAGTTAATGATCATGACGTCATTATCAAGTTGACGTCATGACGGAGTCTAAGCCAAATATAATTTAATGTGCTACAGGCTCATGTATCTATTCATTTAATAAATCATTGTCATTCTAAAAATGTGTCTCTCTGATTTACATACTTTGGTTAATCTATTTAGTTGACCTTTTGATTCAAAATCATGCATCAAAGAGTTTGCACACACACACACACACACACACACACACACACACACACACACACACACACACACACACACACACACACACACACACACACACACACACACACATCACACACCTATACCTGCTATCAATTGGTCTGTTTTTCAGTATAAGCTACAGTAAATTGTTGCAGCTGCCTGCAGGCATTGAAGGGTGGAAATGAGAATGCTTGGCGAAAAAAATCGATACTGACAATTTTCTAATGAATTTCTGAATGAACCAGTTCGGGTTTAATCGAGATACATACTTAGAAACGAATGTACAAAGCTGATAATGAATATTTGTGGTGGGGGAATGTATTCCATTTGAACACACACACACACACACACACACACACACACACACACACACACACACACACACACACACACACACACACACACACACACACACACACATTTCCATTTCCCTCCACTCTCGGCCTACAGTATGTCATCCACTGGTCCGCCCAGGGATAGAACATGAGGAGGCCTCTATTCTATTCCATTTTATTCTCTCTACATTCTGGTTAGAGGAATTCTGTAGTTTGTGCGTTTTAGTGGGGCAGATAAACAAACCAATTGTGCATTTTATGACTAAAGCAAGAAACTTTCAGCAAATAATGTACATACGCAAAGGTTTTATTTCAGACGTTGAAACACTTTCGATCTAGTCTCGCTGGCCACCCTCCCCTCTAACGTGAGAGGAGTCTGGCACCGCAGGTCTCCATAGTGGGATTGCGATGGGCGGCGCTTAGCGGCAGTGCCCTTTGGAAAATTGTTTCCATCAATCCAACTTGCCATTTTCGGCGTGTAGCAACGAGCTAGCGTGTAGGTTTCTGCCGTTGGCTTGCTAGCTAGTTAGCGTTGTTGTTTTCACTGAGGCGGCAGGGCACTATTTACAGCGACACACAGGGAGGAGGGAGCGGAAGCCGCTCTGATTGACATGGTCGGAGCCAATGACATACCAATAGCTACCTATACATATCGAACTCATCTGGGGCCCAGTGCTACAAATTGCCGAGTCACAGACAACAAAAGCTTGAGAGAGGCACCAGGGTAAAATTGCCTCCACCTGGTTCTGCTCAGACGCCCCCCCCCCCCCCCCCCCCCACCCCCCCCCCGTCCCCACTCTCTGATCCTGCACCTGCTCCAAGTACAGGGCCAAAGAATGTGTGGTGACGCGTGCAGCAGACCAGCACAACAAAGCCTGGCTTCACAACACATTACAGCCTCAAAAACAGACAAAACACCACCAATATCAAGATGGCTTCTTGGGGTTAAAGGAGAATTTCGGTTTTTTTTAACCTGGAGCCATTTCCTGGCATTAATTATGAATTGGCCACTCACCTAGCGATGTCTGCAGCGTTTCTGGGCGTCCTAGCGTTGTTTTGAGATCAATATCGTCCAAGTCAGTGTAAAATGGAGTTGATTTGGGGCCAAGTGGTAGCCTGTATTTCCTGCATCTAAATAGCTATTTTTCTTCCCGTTTTCGCCACATATAACCTATGTGGGGTTTGGCATAACCTTCGTTATTTCGAATCCCACATAGGTTACGCCAAACCCCACATAGGTTACGCTAAAACCACGACCGCAAAGCGTCCTGCCTGTATTTGGCCAGTCGACAGGAAAGTATCGCGGGACTTCACGAGACTTGGTGACCTAGATCACGTTTGAGGTAATTTGATCCGTGTGCAGTCCAGGAAACAGCCTGGGGTGAAATAACACTCGGCTGGATGTTGACGGATCTGATTATGGCGATATGTGGCGAAAACGGGAAGAAAAATAGCTATTTAGATGCAGGAAATACAGGCTACCACTTGGCCCCAAATCAACTCCATTTTACACTGACTTGGACGATATTGATCTCAAAACAACGCTAGGACGCCCAGAAACGCTGCAGACATCGCTAGGTGAGTGGCCAATTCATAATTAATGCCAGGAAATGGCTCCAGGTTAAAAAAAAACGAAATTCTCCTTTAAGGTGTGTAACTGTGCGTGTGTGTGTGTGTATGTGTGTGTGTGTGTGTGTGTGTGTGTGTGTGTGTGTGTGTGTGTGTGTGTGCGTGCGTGCGTGCGTGTGTGTGTGTGTGTGTTTTGACTGTGCAAACACACTTGTTTGGCAGTAAAAGATAGAAGGTCCTTAGGAACCGTTTCATTTAGCAACAAGCATCACCATGGTTTTCCCCTTTGCATGTATCACCACCTGCTGTTCCTCATAGGGACTTGCACCTCCAATAGGCCTATTCTTTCTAATGGTATAATTTAGGGCTGGGCGATATGGACCAAAAAACACATCTCTGTATTTTCTGGCTGAATGGCGATACACTTATTTACACAATGAGATGTTTGGTAAATGATAGAACTAGAACAGTCTGGTAAATTAAGACTGCTTTCTCACTGGGAACGATTGCTTTCGTTCCGTTCCGTTCCGCACCCGGGAACGATTGCCCCCCCTTCCCCCCCACTGGTCAGCTTTCACATTACAATATTTCTTCCATGCTCGGAAACGGAACAGAGTGCACTTGCATCATCAACTATGGAGTTTATCCTCGCCCATGTGTTGTCTATGTGGTTCGGAACGGTTGGCTTTCACCCTCGCAAGTGTTCCGTGCCCGGGAACGCCAAAGCGCTCCCCAGACCACCTTTTCAAGTGTCACGGTCCCCTGTTGCGCGCCCGGGCGCGGAACGGAACAGAATGCAACGCAACATTCACACTCGTCAAATGTTCCGAAACTGGGGTCAATTTGGGGACAAGTGTGCTTGGGAACGGCACCAGTCAGAAAGCACCTTAAGAAAATGACATTACAGCTGTCAAGTCTCACTCATTGAGAGTGAGACTCACTCAAATGACCCTCTTCTCTCTCACACCACCTCCCATTTGTCACTCAAAATTGTCTCTTTAGGGTCCCAAGCTGAAAAAGTCAGCGAACCCCTGATTTGCAGTCGCTGTCTCTTCCGGGTCAGAGAACCGCTGTGTTTTGACTGCCGCTTCTACCCGCGTTTAACGTGGGTAACTTGTTTTTCACGTGTATTTTGTTTTTGTCCGGCCATCTTTGTCCTAGTCTACTTGTTTAATCTCCGCCTAACCTTAACAATCATCACTGCTTCCACTCCGCCGGCTTGACACATCACCATCCGCCTCTCTTCGCTGCTCAGCCTGCCTTCCTATCACTGGATTACTATCTCCGCTGGATTTAGCTTTCTGGATTTACCTAATCTCTGCTCTACATGTTGGACTAGCTCCTGGCTCTGTGTGTGTTGTGCCCCTCCATGACCAACCCGCTGCGTGCCGCCTCGAAACAACATTAGCCTAGCTGTGCCGTGCTACCCGACCCCCGTCCTGGGAGGTAGTCACCACTCCGTCGCCAGTTCGTGGGTTGCCATCTCCGCAGGTGAATGACGGCTCTTTCCAGCTCTCTCTCACTGCTGCTGGTTTTGGTTGTTGGCATGGCACGGTTAGGCTTCGGGATTTCCATGTTACCACTTCAATGCAGTTCAGTTCACTCAACAAAAATACTAAATTTTCCGGGATTTCCCTGTTACACAAGAAAAATAACTTCGACCCAAGGAAACTATTTTATCGATTAAGCTAAAGCGGCTAAAGCTAACCGGAGCTATTAACGTTACGAGGATACACGCACATATGGATCAAACACGGACTTTACAGCATGCAAATGCCTCGGTAGGCGGGAGGACTGGAGGTAACTTCTCTCTGCTGAGTCTGCTCTAATCACCAGCTGATTTGTGTGATTCAAAGACGCAAGGGGTGTGTTGACAGTCTGGTGTGGTGTGTGGCTGTGTGGAGGTGAGTACACTGACGAAAGCAAAGCGTGTGCTTTGCAACACAATGATATAAACGTTAGAGCACAATATGAAAGTTAAACGATAGATATTGAAGACATGAAAATGGGCTGCCTCATGTTTCTCACGTGCAGCATGATCGGCTATGCAATCGGCGACAATAAAGTAATATCTGCAATCAGCAGATCACATATTTGACGTCAAAATTGGCCGATACAGATTGCGTGCCGATCGATCGGTGCACCCCTAGTTTCAAACAATTCAACTTGCCGTTTTCAGCGTGTAGCAACGAGCTAGCGTGTAGGTTTCTGCCGTTAACTTGCTAGCTAGTTAGCGTTGTTGTTTTCACTGAGGCGGCAGGGCACTATTTACAGCCACACACACGGAGGAGGGAGCGGAAGCCACTCTGATTGACATGGTCGGAGCCAATGACCGAGCTTCTTAAGCGGGGAGTGGAAATCCGGCAGGATCTGAAATCGACGCTTCCAATGGGAGAGCAGAGTACAGCAGGGGAGGGTTTATCCCAGTTATGGAGACCTGCGGCGCCAGACTCCTCGGACGGAAGGGAGAGGAGGCTGGCTAGCGAGACTACTCTCATCTGTACTCATGTCTCATCTCCAACTCGGACTCACCCTCCTGCTACTCCTAACTTTTCCCCCTGGACTCTCATTTTGTCCACCTAGCCCCCAACTTCCACTAACCCTCCCCCGAATCATCTACGCTGCTACTGACCTTCACTCATTCAACAACAATAACTATCGCCTCACCGCTCCTGCTGCCACTGCTGTCAGCAAAGCTGGAAATCCTCCGCAGGTCCACAGGAACAGGAAGTCTACGGGGTGCCGGAACCGGTGGCTCCCGCAGCACAGGAACAGGAAGCTTGCGGGGTGCAGGAACCGGTGGCTCCTGCAACAGAGGAAGCTTGCGGGGCGCCGGAACCGGTGGTCCCTGCAGCACGGGAACAGGAAGTCTGCGGGGCGCCGGAACCGGTGGCTCCCACAACACAGGAACAGAAAGTTTGCGGGGTGTTGGAACCGGTGGCTCCTGCACCACAGGAAGCTTGCGGGCGCCGGAACCGGTGGCCCCCGCAGCCCAGGAACAGGCCGCACCAGGACCAGGAGACCATGGGGAGCAAAGACTGGAGGCTCCGTAGTACGGGGCAGTGAGGGCTCTGTGGCACTGGGCAGTGGGCAGTGAGGGCTCTATGGCACTGGGCAGTGAGGGCTCTGTAGCACTGGGCAGTGAGGGCTCTGTAGCACTGGGCAGTGAGGGCTCTGTAGCACTGGGCAGTGAGGGCTCTGCGGCACTGGGCAGTGAGGGCTCTATGGCACTGGGCAGTGAGGGCTCTATGGCACTGGGCAGTGAGGGCTCTATGGCACTGGGCAGTGAGGGCTCTATGGCACTGGGCAGTGAGGGCTCTGTAGCACTGGGCAGTGAGGGCTTACCCTTGTGGCGTCGCTGATGCTGGGGCTTGGATTTGGACCTCGGGGAGGTCACGCAGGGGGCCAAAGCCGGCTTCACCGCGGGTGCTGGTAGGCGACGGTAAGGCGGGTAATGTCAGACTGGAGAGGAGGCGGTTGTTTGCCAGCCGACAAGGCTGCTTGCCGGGCGAAGTGGGCAAACTGGATCATTACCTCCGATCCAGTCGCTCCCTTAGTCAAACCTTGATTTTTGATGGCGGAGCGCATTCTGCAAAGTTCTGCTGGGTCCATGACTGGTCGAGTCTTTCTGTCAGGTACGTAGAAGTGTGTGTGGACCCAAATGCAGAGAACAGGCAGCAGGCAAGGTTTTTGAGGAGCAAAAAGGTTTACTGAACTTAAGTAACAAAAATGAACAAAACCACTAGCTGAAGGCTAGGCTAAACTCAAACACAATAGGTAATTCACAGAGGACAATACATACCAATGACAGGGGAAACAAAGACTTGACAAGGAACACACAGACTGAGACAATATATAGACAGGTAACTAATGAAACATGAGGGACAGTTGGGGAAGGCAGGAACACAGAGGGCAAAACGGGAGAACTGATTGGTGGGGAGAACTCAGGTAATGGGGCAGACTAACGAGACTGAACGGCGGGGGACAGAATGCTGACAAGTCTATGACCATAGACCTAAAGCTGGCATTAATATTCTTAGGTTGGTAAGCCGGGTTAGGTCGCAACGTAACCCTGCGCCCATCATTCCCAAAAACCATACAGGCCTGCTGCACCGAGAGCTCTCTTTCCTGACGACAAGGCCAGCAGCAGCGCGGTCTTTAACGACAGAATTTTCAAATCGGCGGAGTCCAAGGGCTTAAACGGATGACCCGTTAGCCCGTCCAGCACCGTAACCAGGTCCCATTTGGGAAAGACGCACCGCGACAGCGGGCGCAGTCTACGCGCTCCCTTCATGAAGCGCGAGACCAAAGGGCACGCCCCCACGGGGCTCCCTTCAATTCCCATGTGGCAAGCAGAAATTGCGGCTACGTACACCTTAAGCGACTGCGGGGACTGACCCGCGTCAAGCAGGCTCTGAAGGAAACAGAGAACAGGTCGCACACTGCAGTTCACTGGATCCACGCCCTTACTTGTGCACCAACGCGAAAAGACCCGCCACTTCTACGTGTACTGAGAGCGGGTCGAAGCAGCCCTAGCACTCTGAATAGTGCAAACCACATTATCGGGCAAGCCCTGGGCTAGCAACTGGTCCCATTCAGGAGCCAGACGGCTAGCTTCCACCTGCCTGGGGAGGGGTGGAACACCTCCCCCTCCGCCTGGGATAGGAGATCCGCCCGTACCGGCAATGCCCAGGGCGGACCTTGCCACAGGGAGACCAGGTCCGCAAACCATGTCTGCCTGGGCCAAAACGGGGCCACTAGAACGAGCCGGAGGCGCTGTTCCTTCACCCTATCCAACACCTGACGGATCAGGGGGATCGGGGGAAACGCATAGAGACCCTCCCGTGGCCACGCGTGCGCTAGCGCGTCGTGTCCCAACGGGGGGCTGTCCTCCTGGATTGAGAACCACAGTGGGCAGTGCGTCGCGCGCCGCGATGCGAAGAGATCGACGTGGGCACGACCAAACCTGGCCCAAATCTGTTCCACCACCTGAGGGTGGAGGCACCACTCCGTATGACGGGGATTGCCTCGAGACAGCAGGTCGGCCCGTAATTCAGCCGTCCCGGCAGATAAACTGCTGACACTGAAAGGAGACGGGAATACGCCCACAGGTGAATCCCCGTCGCTAACTGGTTCAGCGCCTCCGACCGCACACCGCCCTGTTTGTTCAGGTGGGCGATCGCCGCCGTATTGTCCAAGCGAATCAGAACATGGTGCCCATGTATGATCCGCTGGAAGTGAAGCAGAGCCAGGCGAATCGCCTCCAGCTCTAGCACGTTTATGTGGCGAAGCTCCTGAGCCTCCCACCGGCCGTTTGCCGAAAAATGCCCGCACACCGCACCCCATCCCCAGAGGGAGGCGTCGGTGCGAATCACTAACCTGAGCGGGACAGGGCCCAACCGAGTGCCTCTCGAGAGGTAACGGGGGTCCGCCCATATGGCCAGCGCCTGCCGGGCCGGACACGTCAGAGGAACCCTGCGATGACGGTCCCTGGCCGGGTCCAGGCGAAGCCTGAGGAACCAGATTTGGAACGGATGCATGTGTAGCCTCCCCAGAGGGAGCACATGCAGTGCTGAGGCCATCAGGCCCAACATGACTGTGCACTGATGCACTGACACCGAGGAGCACAGACTTATTGTCCTCGCTGTCCGCACCGTGCGAGCCTGTCGCTCTGGCGAAAGGCGGGCTCGCATGGCCCGGGAGTCTAGCTCGAGCCCCAGGAAGGTCGCCGCCTGCGCTGGGACGAGGCAACTCTTCTGCCAGTTCACCAAAAACCCTAAGGTTTGTAGGTGATCGGTCACCACCTTGGTATGTTTTGTGGCACAGACCCTCGAGTCGGCCACTATGAGAGCGTCGTCGAGATATAGGAAGACGCGGATCCCCCTCGCGCGGAGGGGGGCCAAGGCTGTCTCCACGCAGACCGTGAAGGTTCGCGGGCTCAAAGACATGCCGAATGGCAAGACACAGAACTCGTAAGCCTTCCCTAGGAAGGAGAACCTCAGGTATTTCCTGTGCCTCTTGACCACGTGGACATGGAAGAACGCATCTTTCAGATCCACGGAAGTAAAGAAATCCCCCTGTCTCAACGCGTTGAACAGGCGGGGAAAAGAAAGCATTCGGAACGGGAACTTCCTAAGCGTCTTGTTGAGACGCCGAAGGTCCAGAATTGGACGCATGGAGCCGTCCTTCTTGGGCATGACAAAGTACCTGTGGTAGAAACCTGAGCGCACCTCTGCCTTGGGAACCGAGCGAATCGCCCCTTTGGCGAGGAGCGAAATAACCCCCTTGTGGAGTATGTCCATGGACTCCCCTTCCATGGCTGAATCGGGGATCCCGTCGAACCTGGGCGGGGGCCTGGCAAATTGCAGGGCGTATCCCTTCTGGAGGGTGCGCCGTAACCATGGGGACGGGGAACATAGACGCTCCCAGGCATTGAGCCTGTTGGACAAAGATGGTCTCTTGTGGCCAAAGGGAGCGGAACCCGCCCCCCTGGTCATGAGTATATTGTTGGGCACCGGGACCTGGTCCGGTACCCCGGTGGGGGAAGAAAATGGGGGGGGCAGGATGTGAGAGGCTATGCCCCCCTGTCGCATGGTCAGCTCCGTAGAAACTGTGCATGCTGGGGGAGAATTTCTTACGCAGGCTCCGCCTACTGACGCGCCCTGTGGGTGTGTCGTATCGAAGTAACCCCCCCGCCGTGCGACTTTCGCAGGCTGGGGGGACTGTCTGTCCGTGCGGTCCCCAGGAGAGCTCCCGACCAACAATGGGCCCACGGCGCCACGGCTTGTCCCGGGAGCCTCTAGCCGAGGCCAGGCCGTAGCCATGGACCAAGGCAAGCCTTGATGACGGGTATGAGACCCTGGGAGAGCTCCCGACCGAACTCGGGCCTTGGGCACCGAGGACGGTGGGCTTGTCCCTGAAGCTACAAGCCGAAGGCTGGCTCTGAGCCCAAGCCTTGGCGAGCTGCCGCCCCCGTCGGACGCATCACGCCGGCGAGTGGCGGACTGGGCAGGTCCCTGCTGAGTCCCGGACCGAAGTTGAGCGCTGAGCTCCAACGACGGTGGGCTCATAGCCCCCCCTTCCCCAAGGGAGATGACTAAGAACGGGCCAGATCACCCGCCGCCCGCGCACCCCCTCGTCCCCTTTGGGGGCGGGGGCCACGTATCCTGGCCTGCCGTGGGACCCAGGACGGGCCCACTGCGGCCGGATGGGGTGTCGCTATTGAAGGCGCCCGAGCCTGTGGGGCTCGCACCCGCGGGCGTGGGGTGGCTCGCGGCGCCGGAGGCCCCGGAGGGCGACTCGGCGTGCGCGCTGCCACCTGAAACCGGCGGTCCTCCCCTCGTTGCCGCCTAGGCATGAGGGATCTGACCGCGTCGGAGTCTCGCTGCTGCCTCTCCAACCGCTGGGCCAAATCCTCCACGGAAGGACCGAATAGCCCTCCGGAGAGATCTTAACCCCTAGTAGCCTCCTCTGCTCCTGCTCAGGGAGCTGAGTGAGGTTCAGCCACAGGTGACGGTGAGTCAGAACGGAGAAGGTCATGACCTTCCCGCTGTTATGCGCCAGGCAGTCAACCATACGCAAGGCGTAGTCCGTGGCCATCCTGAGCTCTGTGAACAGCTCGGGGGCGGGGTCACCCTGCATCTCCCGCAAGAGCACTGCCTGGTAACCCTGCAGGATTGCCAGGTTGTTGGTCAAATAAGCTTTTTCGGCCAGTTTGGCCGTCAGCTGGCACGCCTTTGAGGGCAACGTGGGCTTCGCGGCGTTGGAGGCCAGGTGCCTGGCCACCATCTCCTCGCGGGGGGGCATCGCGGCGAACGCGAGCTTCTCCTCTCCCTCAAGCGCTGACCACGGAACCATGCCTGCACAGAGCGGCTTGGCCTCCTGAGGCTTCTCCCATCCTGTCTGTACCGCGCGAACCACGTCTACACAGACGGGCATACGGGGTTTCGGGCGGGGCGCCTGGCGTGCCTGAAAGTAGCACCCCATCAGTACTGATTCTGGGGGCGGGGGTGGTTCGGCCCGAGCGATGCCGAGCTTCGCTGCGGCCCTTGACATCACCCCCTGAAACTGCTTTTGGTAGGGCTCGTTGCTGCTCATTTCCGAGCGGGCCTCTACCGCAGTGGCGACGGTGGTAGCGCCGTCCCAATCCTCTCCGCCGGACATCTCCCCTTGGGGGGTGTCCTGGGGGGGATCGACTATGGGATCGTAAAGGAAGAGATCCTGCTGCTCAGGCTGGTCCGGGGAACCCTGAGCAGCGGGTGCCTCCCCCCCGACCGGGCGGTCGGACCCAGCGGACGCGCCTCCCTCGGGAGGTGCACCGCTGAGCGGCAAGTCCTCCTCGACAAAGAGCATCGCTCTTGCCCGTAACTCGCCCATGGTGAAGCCGTTGCAGGTCTCGCAGAAGCCAGACTTCAGCAACGCATCAGTAGCGTGGTCATGCCCTAGGCAGTACACACACTCGTTGTGCCGGTCGTAACCGGCCAACGTAGCCTTACAGCTAACACAGCACCTGGCTGTCCCCCCCTTTCTCTTGGCCGCCCGGTTCATTGCGCGAGTTCAGCGAAGCTAACTCACAGCAAGCCCCGCAGACTGTACCAGGAATTAGTGGGGGTTATACCGTGTAAGCTAACTAGCAGTAGCCTGCAACGGTAAAGATAGCTGAAGTGCTACCCAACGCTAGATGCTGGCTGCACGGGAGCAAGCTAGCTATCTAGCTAACTGGAGAGCACGGCTTCTCTAGCTACTACTCTTGCTTAACGTTACTCCAGCCGGAGTAAACGTGCGCGCTCTACACGGAGGTAGCTGGCGCCTAAAGTACTTAGCACACAGACGCTAACTGCATGGGTGCACGCTAGCTATCTGCAACAATACTGGGTGCGTTACCCTGTCTGGGAACGCAGCCTTCTAATTAGCCTATTTTTCTGTGCTACACGGTACTAATGCTATTCGCACGTATGCAAGCTAGCTTTCACACTTTTTTTTTTGAGAGCAGACCTTGGTCAGCTCTCAAGCCTAATATTCGCTACCCCAGCCGGGGAAAACGAAACACGCTACGCGGCGGTAGCCTTTTATACAGGTGTTAACTGTAAATAAGACACTCTTACCTTTTAGATGACTTGTTTTCCGAAGCCGCTGGTGAAGAGAAACAGGATCGGGTCCCCGAAGCCTGCAGAATCTCGTCCACGCAAAACCTCTTGAGGTGGGCAAAGTGAGACGGAACGAGCCCTTATTTCTTTAGCTTCTGAGAGCGCCTATTTGAGCTAACACGGAGCTTTGAGATAACACGTCCTCAGTCGGGCTGGAAGAAACGGTGAGTGGCGTACCCGGGGCTGTGGGGACGTGACGTAGTCACGTGGGTGAGGTGGGTGGCCGCATCAGCCCCAGGGGGGCACCACGCCACCTGCTGGTGGGTGGTCGGTTTTAATGTAAAAAGTCATTTTTGGAGCAAAAAATAACAGTCTTCCAGTGGTGCTGCGTACGCAGCGGATAAGGCACTAGAGTGAGAGCTCGAGTTCGAAACGAAGTAAAACACTGTAGTCCCTTCCCTGACCTACAGATAGAACTTGTCCTGGATTGCTGATCTTCGTAAGCTAGAGCAATCTATTTTGAAGGGCCACTCCCATTAAAGCTAAAGAGAGTGCATTGCAAGATAGAAAACGTGTGGCAGGTAATATCCTGATTATTATTGTCTTGTAGGGTCGGGTGCATGGACATTCTGGTTGATATTGCTAACTGGCCCATCCTCCTCCTCCTCCTCCTCCTCCTCCTCCATAGCCTAGTCATGCCCTTATTCATTTAATCAAAACCAACTTCAGATCCTCTATCAGCGTTTTGGGACAACTTCTATCAGCTCCATTGTGCTCTAAAGTGTGGTGTTATTGCTATGTTAATGATAAGGCATTCTGTAAGGGCTACTGGAGCGACTAGTGATGACGTCACTCAGAGGTGACGGGAGCTACTCTGATGTCAGGACCAGAGTTGTGCGCTACTCATGTTGAGAGCGGTCTAAATAAATGTCACGTTAAACAAGATACAGAAGAACTCACGAGAGTGGTTATTCAATAACACTGTCCAAAAAGTGAGTGACTACTAGTCACGACTAGTGAGCACTCTCAAAAAAGTTTCAAAAGCTACGGTGCAAGGTGCAAACAATATACAGAAAGACAGAAAAACCAGCACTCAAAATAAATCCTTTTGGGGTTTTTTAATACCTTCAAAGCAGCAGTTCAAGCAATGGACGTTTCGGCACAAGCCTTCCTCAGCATTGTGCTGACAGTAGACGGACATGACGTATAAATAGTGTCATACCGGAAGTACAATCAATTGCATCGTCAAATACTGGAAAAATCTCACACCATACAATATCAAAAAATAAAATATCAAAAGTAGAGGTCGACCGATATTGGTTTTTCAATGGCCAATGCCGATCTTTAGAGAGCAGGGCGGCCTATGGCCAATATATAATGCCGATTATTTTAGTTTTTTTTCGTTCGATAAAATACAATTAAAATAAGCTCCTCAAAAAAAGTTCGGAGACGTTATCTCTCCCCTTTAATAATACCAATTGGTATTGTATTTTATATCGTTGGAAAGCCTGATTAGTCACCTTTACAACGAGGTACAACTTGTAAGGATCGTGCCTTCATGGAATGAGCAACACAGCTAAACGTGTGGGTAGCGCCCCCAAAGAATGTGCCAAAATCTCCTGCAATATTCTTCTGTTGGTATTCACTCTTGTTTTGAGCTTCGAGTGCTGGCAAGTGTGTGACTGGCACCTGATTGGCACCTAATCTGCGGTGCCAAGCTGTTTTGGCACCGCACACTACTGAGGTCCCTGACAGTGTCAAATGAATAGAGTGTAAAAATGGCCAATATGTGTTGTTTTTACCTTATTACTGAGGGAGAGTGCAATGATCCAATCCACCAAGCAACTCAAAACAAGAGGGAATACCAACAGAAGAATATTGCAGAACTTTTTTTGAGGAGTTTATAATGAATGGGAGTATTTGGGTAAAAAAAAATCAAGTAGCCTATATTTCCATTATCCATTCATGCACATTGAAAATCTAATATAACATTATACTGTAGGCCTACATCTAATATGTTATCTTAGCCAGTACAGTAACATGTTTCTGATTTTTTTTATGAAATAGAAAAATACATTGGGTTATGCAGTATAGATTTCAGTAGTGACTGGTAGGCTAGTGAGAGAGCAGTATGTCAGAGACCTCATTCAACTGCACTATTCTATAATCTATACATTAACAATAATAATAATAATAATAATAATAATGTAGCTGTTTAGATTTGCTGTCATTTGATGGGAGAAGTGTGTTTGCAGAAGAGGATGGTGACTGAGGAAACGTATAACGTTACAGTAGGCTCATGGGTGCATGAGAAGACTCACATTCCTAGCTTTCAAAGCTCAATAGCCTATATACTCTCACTAACTCTTATACGTTTACTGTCTGTAACGCTATGATTGCAGCCAGGGGGGATGCATGAAGCCTACTGTGAAACGCTCGGGTTGATAAGAATGACAACATAACGTAGACGCAAGCCAGTCCAATCGTCCGTCTGCGACGAGTCAATCATTTCATTTCATTCATTCATTTATTTGTTTATTTGAATAGGGACAGGTACACGTACATATAGTGTTCACAACATAAAATGTCAGTAAACCTATGATGAGTTGTACCAAAGCATGTATAGCCAGGGCTAGTTTGCAATGCCAGTCCCTAGATGTAACCCGACATTCCTGTAAAATAAAAATAATAATACACAAAAATACAGCAAAATACAATAAAAAGACACATATCAAAGATCAGATAGGCTACTAAACGTAAAATTCAGGTCAAATGTCAGTACAGTAACAATTCAAATATCACAGTTAAGACAGTTCCAATTATGTTCAGTTTAGTTAAAAGTGTGTGTTTATTGTACACACACCTAAGAGTGTGTACAAACCTGTTGGAGCTTCAACCAGTCTTTGACTTTTTTATTAAAACCCTTAATTTCTAGGTTTAGTTTTATTTCCTCCGGCAGTGTGTTCCACATTTGAGACCCCTTAATGGAGAACGCGGACTGTCCGAAAGAGGTTTTGCGGCGTGCAATTTTGCAGTTTCCACTAGCCGTGCCCCTGGTAACCCTGATGCCGCTTTGTCGACTGACAAATCGGCTCAGAGGCTCAGGTGCTAAATTATGTAGACATTTAAAAACCAGTTTAAGATTGGAAAATTTGACAAAGTTATCAAAGCTTAACAGGTTATATTGTTTCAGTAAGCGGCAGTGATGCCATCGCATGGGTTTCTTTGCCATTATTTTTAGAGTCTGCTTATAAAGGGATGCAACTGGTTGAATTATGGTTTGGGAGGCTTGGCTCCACACAGTAATACAGTACGACATATGAGAAAAGACCATGGCATGCATAAACAACTGTGCTGCTTTTAGTGGTATATGATGCCTGATTATTTTAAAGCAACTTAGGTTGCGTTTAACCGACTTTGTCATCTTTTTCACATGTTTGTTAAACTTAAGATTGGAATCTAGCACAATACCTAGATACTTAAATTCGTTCACCGTCTCAATTTCTTCTCCCTGCATTGTCACTCTGAGTTGTTCCTGTTGTTTTTTAATGGAAAAGCACATGGTGACAGTCTTTCTCTGGTTCAGGGTGAGCCTGTTTTGGTGGAGCCACTCACACACTCCCTCCATATATGAAGTGAGTGTCTCAGCAGCCCCACTTGGTGTCTTAGCTGGTGTGTAAATCACTGTGTCGTCAGCATAAAGCTGACAACCAGCCCCTTTGCAGCTCCCTGGCAGGTCATTAATGAAGAGGCTGAAAAGTACAGGGCCCAGGATTGAGCCCTGGGGAATACCTGTTTTATTTTGTCGGAGAGCTGACCGTTTCGAGTCAATCTCTACACACTGTTCTCTCGAATCTAGATAAGATGTCATCCATCTGAGAGCTTGTCTGGAGAAATTAAAATTGGACAGTTTGGACAGAAGGATGTCGTGGCTGACGGTGTCGAACGCTTTCTTTAGGTCTAGGAACACCGCCCCCACGACATTACCCCTATCCATGTGAGACTTCAGCGTCTCTGTAAAAAAGCAGTTGGCTGTTTCTGTGGAATGTTTCTGTCTGAATCCAAATTGTTCAGAATACAGGAGGTCATTGGCTTCCAGATGCTCAACCAGTTGTTCTGTCACCACCTTTTCCAAAACTTTTGACAATACAGGGAGAATTGAAATTGGACGGTAATTGGAGACCTGATCACAGTCCCCTGATTTAAATATAGGAGAAACAACAGCTTTTTTCCATTGGTCAGGGAATTTGCCCGATGTGATGGAGAGATTAACTAAACGGGTTAGTGGTTTTACAATAAATGAACATTATTTACAGCAGGTTGCATGAGCTCAAAACTTTTTCACGCATTAAATAACAACTGTCCCAAGACATGTTTTCGTATGTTACGTTTGTATGAACGTTTGACAGGCTCGGGTAGACTGTATAGGAGGAATGCTACGCTCTCATTAAACAGTAAACACACACGCGAGCGTGCACGCACGCACGCACACACACACACACACACATACACGGAGCTATTTAGCCTAGGAAGCTTTCTCTCTTCAAGTCTCCTTTACAACCAAAACCTTTACCACAGACTGAGCAATTAAATTGTTTACTCTCCTGTGTGGACTACCATGCGTCTCTTCAAGGATCCTTTCTGACCAAAACCTTTACCACAGACTGAGCAATTAAATTGTTTATCTCCTGTGTGGACTATCATGTGTGTCTTCAAGCTGTCTTTACGAGCAAAACCTTGACCACAGACTGAGCAATTAAATTGTTTATCTCCTGTGTGGACTATCATGTGTTTGTTCAAGTCTCCTTTATGACCAAAACCTTTACCACAGACTGAACAATTAAATTGTTTACTCTCCTGTGTGGACTACCATGTGTCTCTTCAAGTCTCCTTTCTGACGAAAACCTTTACCACAGACTGAACAATTAAATTGTTTATCTCCTGTGTGGATTATCATGTGTTTCTTCAAGTCTCCTTTACGAGCAAAACCTTTACCACAGACTGAGCAAGTAAATTGTTTATCTCCTGTGTGGATTATCATGTGTTTGTTCAAGTCTCCTTTATGACCAAAACCTTTACCACAGACTGAGCAAGTAAATTGTTTATCTCCTGTGTGGATTATCATGTGTCTCTTCAAGTGTCCTTTATGACCAAAACCTTTACCACAGACTGAACAATTAAATTGTTTATCTCCTGTGTGGATTATCATGTGTCTCTTCAAGTGTCCTTTCTGATGAAAACCTTTACCACAGACTGAACAATTAAATTGTTTATCTCCTGTGTGGATTATCATGTGTTTCTTCAAGTCTGCTTTACGAGCAAAACCTTTACCACAGACTGAGCAAGTAAATTGTTTATCTCCTGTGTGGATTATCATGTGTTTGTTCAAGTCTCCTTTATGACCAAAACCTTTACCACAGACTGAGCAAGTAAATTGTTTATCTCCTGTGTGGATTATCATGTGTTTGTTCAAGTCTCCTTTATGACCAAAACCTTTACCACAGACTGAGCAAGTAAATTGTTTATCTCCTGTGTGGATTATCATGTGTTTCTTCAAGTCTCCTTTACGAGCAAAACCGTTACCACAGACTGAGCAAGTAAATTGTTTATCTCCTGTGTGGATTATCATGTGTTTGTTCAAGTCTCCTTTATGACCAAAACCTTTACCACAGACTGAACAAGTAAATTGTTTATCTCCTGTGTGGATTATCATGTGTTTGTTCAAGTTTCCTTTATGAGCAAAACCTTTACCACAGACTGAGCAATTCAATTGTTTGTCACCTGTGTGGACTATCATGTGTGTCTTCAAGTGTCCTTTACAACCAAAACTTTTACCACAGACTGAGCAGCTGAAGTGTTTCTTCCTTGGAACGTCACTGTTTTTCTGTGAGCCTAAACCTGACTGAAGTTCACTAGTTTCCACCCATTCATCATCATTGTCTTCAGTCTTGTCATCACTAGTTGGTTGTGAATTACTAGCTAGATGTAAGTATATAAAGTTCCTGGCTGGTTCTGATACTCCACAGTCCTCTTCATCAGCTTCTGTTTCCATCTGTTCAGTTGAGCAGGTGGCTACAGGCTCTGCCTCCCTGTTCTCTTCAGTTTGGCTTTGATGAAGCTGTGAGGTCTGAGGTTTCTCTTCCTCCTCTTCACTCTTCACAGGGACAACAGAGAATGGGAACATGGTGATATCAGCCTCCTCCAGCCGTTGAAGCTGCTCTCCCTCCCTCCTGATCCAGAGTTCCTCCTGTTCCTCTTTAATGTCTGGGGGCTCTGGGTCCTCCTGAAGCTGCTCTCCCTCCCTCCTGATCCAGAGTTCCTCCTGTTCCTCTTTAATGTCTGGGGGCTCTGGGTCCTCCTGAAGCTGCTCTCCCTCCCTCCTGATCCAGAGTTCCTCCTGTTCCTCTTTAATGTGTGGGGGCTCTGGTCCCTCCTGAAGCTGCTCTCCCTCCCTCCTGATCCAGAGTTCCTCCTGTTCCTCTTTAATGTATGGGGGCTCTGGTCCCTCCTGTTCCTCTTTAATGTCTGGGGGCTCTGGTCCCTCCTGAAGCTGCTCTCCCTCCTGACTGATCCAGAGTTCCTCCTGTTCCTCTTTAATGTCTGGGGGCTCTGGTCCCTCCTGAAGCTGCTCTCCCTCCTGACTGATCCAGAGTTCCTCCTTAATGTCTGGGGGCTCTGGTCCCTCCTGAAGCTGCTCTCCCTCCTGACTGGTCCGGGGTTCCTCTTTAATGTGTGGGGGCTCTGGGTCCTCCTGGTCGAGACTGGGGCTCCACTCCTGCTGCTCAGCGGGAACTAACAGCTGCTGGAGGTCTGGAGGCAAGGCTTCTCTGTGTAACCGCACAGCGTCCAGCAGTTTATCTTCATCACCCGCAGTTAGGTGCTGCTTCACCACAGCTCTCAGCTTCTGGACTTTAGACATTTTAATTTTCACACAGTGACAGGAACTTTTCCTCCTGAACTTTACTGACAAACTTCCTTCAAAGCTCCAATAGCTTCACAGCTAACGTTAGCTTCACAGCTAAACCATTCATCTGAGTCCAGTGAGTCTTCTTCCTCTGATCAACGGAGCCCTGGTTCCACTTCATATATTCGTGATAATATCGTCCGCACATACGAGTCTTCTGTTTGTAAATTAAACTTCTTAAAGTATTATAAACGGGAAATAGGCTAGTATGCTACTGCTAGTGCTAACGTTACTCTGTGTTGTTACAAGAATTTTTTTTTTTTTTTTTTTTGGAGTTAAGATCTTTATTGGAAACCCCTCCACTCAGCCTTCAAATATCATAGTACATTTTAATTATTTCAGAAAACAGGAGGCCCATCTTATGGTCTAGAGCAGAGGTTCCCAAAGCAGGGGTTCAGGGATCCTGGAGACAGCCACAAGGGGCAAGGGGGCCCCTAGAGAAATACCTAGTTCCATTTCACTGTCTTTTCATTCCCCAGAGGTTAGTACAATCACAGGATGTGTAGGAATGATGACTTAGATTCGAGTGTTTCACGTGTGTGTGCGTGGGGGGGATGTGTGCGTGTGTGTGTGTGTGTGCGTGGGGGGGATGGGGGTGAACACGTGTGTGTGCGTGGGGGGGATGGGGGTGAAATGGTGGGTCCTTGACATGTAAAGGTTTGGGAACCCCTGGTCTAGAGTGAGACAAAGCGGACCACACGCTCAAAACAAAAACATACAAACAAAACAGACAAACACAAATAAGTGAAACAATAGAAAAATACAGATTGATTCTTCCTTTGATTTTTAGGGGAGGGATTGCCTTCATTTGGCCACAGTTCAATCCAAAAAGAGCAAATAACTCAAACTATGTTTGTTAGTGGAATATGACAGTGTGGGGGAGGGGGGGGGGGATCCAAAAGCTACAGCCATTCTCAGTGTTATCATCTCCCTCTTTTCAATAAACGGCTTACAAAGCATCTGAAACGACATCGAGTGTGTTACCGACTACAGCTACAATGATACAGACTCCCAGACAAAAAGCACTAAATGGTTTATCTTTTTATTTTGCGAATCCAGAGATTCTGTACTTGTTACTAAATTCTCACATAGTGTGAAATCAATATAAATACATTTTAAAAAAAGATAACGCATTAGGGATCCATACTGGGGGGGTATCTGCAGTCATGGTATCGGTGAGACGGCGGGGGAAAAGGTTGAGTGTTTCTTGGACAATGGAGAAAATAAGCCTCTGGAAATGGCCCGGAGAATTGTGTTGATGTTGGAAGCTAAAAGGTAAACATCTAAATGCAGATGTTCATGCGTATCCATGATCAGCCCACTCTGCAATCCGTTTTGAGTGAAGGCAGAAAATGCAAAGTTGTCTGCATCTTCTGTCCGTCACCAAGCAGCCTCGCCTTCCATCCACTGATACATGTTACAGTCTACACTCTATCGATGCAGGGTCTCACAGTCAGTCATTCATGTTAACAGTGAACTTTAATGTCATGTTTTTTAGCCCCATTTGAAATGCACTTAGTTGTCCAAAACAAAAAAGACATCTACTGATGGTAAACATAGTGGAAAAGAAGTTGAAACATACTGTATATTAATAAACTGCTCTCAGATTGGCATCGGCTGATCTTATTAATAAAAATTAGGGATGGGCATTGTAAGGGATTTAAATACTCGAGTACTCTCCTTCTGTTATGAAAGAGTACTCGAGTACTCCCCCCCCCCCCCCCCCCGGGGGAACGACACACACACATGAAAGATCCTAAGTTTGGCTATGTTAAGCAGTTACCATTAGCATTCGCCAAATGCCTGTGATGAGAGCAGGGGTGATCTGCTTTGTATGGGGCTGTTCACAGCAACTTCACACACATTACCAATTTTGCATGGAAAAAGCGCTGCCTGGTGCACTTTTTAGTTTTTACAGATTGACTGTGATAAGGTGATCCGGTGTTAGCCGTTAGCCTACCTCAGTAAAAGTAATTCCCAATACATGTCGGTAATCATTCCATACTGCTTCTTGATCACTGTTAAGTAAATCCACTTATTAAAAACTCTGGTGTTCTGCCAAAAAGTGATAACTGCAAACATGATAACTGCAAACAGTAATAATGTTCGCTAACGTTAACCGCAAAAACCACCAACAACATCCGAGTGATGGTCCCCGCCCGTGGTGAAACACGGAACGTTTGGCTATGGTAAACAAAGTTACTGTCAGGGGTCCGTTAGTCAAAGTGGTCCGTCCGAGTAAAAAACATCTAACGTTAACATCTTTGCTTGCACATCTATATATAAATTGGCCATGAACGGAAAACAACTGCAATCAAATCTTGTTTATTTTACATCTGCTGAATATAGATTGCGTTAATATACATGGACGTCTGTGTTGCTGGCGATTCGCCAGACGCTGTTAACGTTAGATCGGCCATTTTTATAGGGGAGGGGGGTGGGGCGAGTACCCGGACAGCGGAAACGGTACTCGAGTACTCTCGTTACAAACGAGTACTCGAGTACCCGAGTACTCTCCCCCATCCCTAATAAAAATAACAATGAAGTTGGTGCGTTGTATCCCACTCGGAGCATCTCTAGTAAAATCCCACCTTTCCCCTCTGGTTTCAGTCCTTAGATATCATCAATGTCCTCGTCATCATCGCCAATGTCATCAAACTGGATCTCATCATCGTCTCCAGGACCGAAGGTGTCTGTCTCGTTGATTTTGGCATGCTCCGGCAACTCTCCATACGCTTTCAAACTGCGAGCCTCGTCTGCGTTATACTTGAGGATGACGTCAGCTTTGTTATCCTGGTAATCTCTCAACCCCACCAGGATGATGTCCGACGTGTTGATCCAAACCTTTTTCCGGAGTTTTCCTCTGATGTGGCAAAGCCGCTTGACTCCATCAAAGCACATGGCCTCCAGACGGCCGTTCCCCAGCATTTTTATCACCTGAGCATATTCCTGGCCATCCTCCTTGAACACCAGCTCTCTCTTCTCAGACTCATTCTCGTTCTTTCCACGTCGCCGATTCTTTCCTCCCTTACCTTTATTTTTGGGCATATTCTTTACACCTCGGTCCTGATATTCACAGTCAAGATAAAAAACAGTTACTGTTGTACAATACTGCCCTACAAATCATAACCGCAGTAACTACGCCAACACTGAAACTGAGAAAAATGGCTTTAAAGTTTTTTGACTGTCCAGCCAAATGAGATATAGGTTGAAAAGTGGCAATGCGCTTATTAAATATGTATACGTTAAAGTATTTTTTGGGGGCAAAACAATTATCAATTACTTGACCTATGACCCCAGAAATGCAGATACGGCACTCTGTCTGTGTATTACCTTAAACAGATGTGTAGGTAGTACAAGGGAAAAGCGCAGTAACTACAATCTAATGTGCTTCTCCTGTCTTGTTTTTCATGAGACAATTGTAATCGGTTTTGATTTCGATACCACATCATATCTGTATTTAATTGTTTTATTGTTTACATGTTTAAAACATTTAAATGGATGAGTAACAGATAAATTCAGGGAATCCTGAAGTCAGTTGATGTAATCTTCACCACTGGTGTTGCTTTTTGGTCATCATCATTATCTTAATTTAGAACAGGTTTTCTTTACAAATCAGATTGATAATTCATACAAGAACATATACAGTATATTACATAGCATATTACAATTATTTTGAATAAAATGAATTACAGACTGAGTCTGAATGCTGATAATTTATGCAGCAATTAAAAAGATTGTCCTGATGAGCTAGGTAGTGATACCAAACAGTTATCACTATCTACAGCCAGATTAACACTTCCCAGTGGAGAACACAATTCCCTTCTTTATTGGATGATCTCTTATGGATTATTAGCTAGGAATACAGCATTTATGATTTTAAAGACACTGAAGACTCATTCATTAACAATTTGGACAGCTGTCAGTGCGCTCTCATATTGGGAATTGACTGGATTAACTAAACAGATTGTGCCATTATGAGTGATTGATATGTTGGGCTTTGTTATGGAAAGAGCGGGAAAATTGCAGTAACTACAAAATCCAACCAAAAACCAGTCTGAACCGCAGTAACTACACCTCAAAGTGTAGTTACTGCGTTTATCTCTGTTTAAGTCCAACTGAAGCTCTGTGAAAGCAAATCAAACTGCAGTAAGTGTAGTTACTGCAGTTTTGTCTGGTTTTTGGTTGGATTTCGTAGTTACTGCAACTTTTATACTCTGTTTTCTCAAATATAGAGCAAGACTGAACTTAGAAAATTTGTCACATGATAAAACAGATATCTAAAAGTTCAATTTCAATAATAACCCAATTTTGACCAAAATTGTAGTTACTGCGGTTTTGATTTGGAGGGCAGAATACTGTTTACAATAGTCAGTGAAGGCAGATTCACACCACAGAAAGAGTCGTCACCGCCGGTTTTTGTGTTGTTACAAGAACGTTTGCATGATGGCCGCTTCCACACGTCACCCAATACCCAGAATGCCTTGCGGTAAGAAATGCGAGCGGGGTCGGGGGGAGGGAGGTGATGGGGGAGGGGCGCAGTGAGAACCTGGTGAGAACACAACAAAACTGCTGCCTACGCACACACAGTAGGAGTGTGTGTGTGTGTGTGTGTGTGTGTGTGTGTGTGTGTGTGTGTGTGTGCGCGCGTGCGTGTGTCGGTGTGTGTGTGTGTGCATGTGCATGTGCGTGCGTGTCGGCAAAAAGTTGCTGTCTGCCTGGATTCATGAAGTGCTTCAGTGAGAGCTGCTTTCACACATGTTTGGAATTCAGGAGTTATCTAGAGGCCATACGGATGGCTGTCATATGTGAATGTCTGCATGCGGCTCATGCGCGCTCCCGCGGAGCCTCGTCCTAGACGGAGGGAAGTGTACCCCCAGCCATAGTCGCAGAAGCGTATTGTCCCCCCCCCCCCCCTCCAGAGCTCCGTGAGCTCGTGAGTGCATGAGGACAGAGACGATCGTGACAGACTATTATTATATAAATAGTCGATGTGAATGAGCGTGCAAAAAACACATGCCATTTGGTTTTCAAATGAAGCTCAAAACTGCTCCGTGTGCGACAGCCAACATGTTGCGGATTGCTGGATTGAAAGGCTCATGGCTCTGATCTGATTTCATGTCTGCTTCGCACAGCACACACATTTAATAAGCATTTTTGGACGCGAGGGTCGTCCCGCTTCCCAGTATTGGACATCGCTAGGTAGGGTATCTGGATCTGGTTGCGTTCATGTCTTTGATTTAACGTTTACACAGCGTTCGCGCAAATTCCAAGTAGCGTCAAGTCAGGCAGTATAAAACGAAAACTTCCGGGTATAACCTTCGCAATAATGGCAATTAAATAAAGTAAATGCACGTGTAATGTTTTTTTTGTGTGTGTTTCGAAAGATACAGAACGGAGATAAACTGGAAGAATATCTGCTCCCTTCGAAAAGTCAATTTTAACCCGTAGTGAGTCGACATTCTGATTTTTTGTTACTAAGTAATACAACATTTATTTTATTTTGAAGGTAAAAACGTCTAGCTTCCTGTATTCTGTATAATTCTAGTAGGTTTGAGGCATTTTAGGACTGAACATAGCAAAGACCTGTTTTGTTTGTACTGCTTGCGACTCGAGGAAATCGATGCATCTGGGCGTGAGTTGTAGGGTTGTTTAATTAATTACTTACTAACGTTATGCGCAAACGATTATATGCCGTGAACGTTAGGCAGTTATCGCCCATTATGTATGTAATGTTTACTGTCTGGCACTGACATATAATTGTCTAAGTACAAAGACGAGGCAAGTTGACAGTACACGACTTGCGTCCATGTTTATTTCAGACATGGGGTAACTGAGTGTCGCACATTGTGACGTCATCGGCAGTGGCCGATCTGCGGTATCTGATTACACAGGATACTACATCCCCCTTCTTTTAAACAAAGATATACAGGTGTATTTTTAACCTTAGCAGTAAACATAACTATAATGTTTTCAATTTAACATTTCCCTGCTGGTATAAGTTTTCTTTAGATTAAACAGTTCACTACTTGTAATCATAGAATCACACTGTAAATATTCCCAAAATTAGTGCAAAAGAAATAGTGCAAAATATAGTCAGACATGTTTACATTCTTTTTTTTTTTTTTTTTTTTTTTACATGTACAACTTTTCCTCTTTTTTTCTCTTTTTTCTAGTTGTTACAGGTTCATTATAGCTCTTGGTTTCACTATGCGGCCTGATCTAGTGGTAGCATAGACGGGTTCATGTGCAACGTCATTACGTAGATGCGCGCGCACGATCGGGGTAGGAAGAAAGCAGGAAGGAAGCCGCTCCACACAGTCAAAACACAGAGGCAGACAGACCGAGACAGACATGACAAGGAGTTGTGGCGCTGTAAACTGTACCAACCGTCAAAAAGACGGATGGAAGATGTACAATATACCGCGGGGATCTCATCCATTTGCAAAAAACAGAAGGAAATTATGGCTCCAGGCCATTAAAAGGGAAGATTGGGGTCCCACTGGTCCTAAAGGCGACGAGAGTCTGTGCGGTGCTCACTTCATATCTGGTAGGCTAACGTTATGTTTATGTTTGCTAACAACAACAAATAATGAGTAGCTAACTTAGCTAACGCTGTCATTGTATGATTCATACCAGTGATAGCTCATGATAGGCCCTTTCAGGGCTGTGTTTTCACTGTCTGTTTTGCCAGCTGTGTCGGCTGTGTTGTGCAGTAGCTGCCTGTCAGTAAGCTGACAACACTGTCCTGAAATGGGATAACTAATGTTAGTCAGTCATAGCATAACTTTGACTAACTGTCCAACTAAAGTTGTTGTGCATTAAATGTATTATACAGCTTTCTTTAACTCTGAATAGACGTTAATGATTGATTTTGTCCGGTTGGTGCTCATTAACGTTATGGCTGCAGTTCCTGGTTTGTAAAATGTCAAACTGATGTTGGTTAAACAATTAGCAGCTAACTTACAGCTTACTCTCTCTTATCAGGAGCACCGTCAATGGATTATGAGAGTCCAGATTTTGTTCCATCAGTGTTTTCACACAGCACCCGCCGAAACACCACAGGAAAGCTGGCAAGGTCTGTGTCATGTCATGTAGAAAGTTACGGTATGGCCATTCAGTCATCATTTGTAATATAATATAATCTAACCTATCTTGGTAATGTAGCTTGTTTAGTATCTGAGAATATAAGATATATGTGTGTGTCCTTCTTTATGTTATTGCATTGTTATCAATTAATATGTTGATAATTTTTTAGCACGTTAACTTGACCATACTCGACTGTTGTCATAGATATGAAAGAAAGAGAAGGCGCGATGACACTACGGCCCCTGTTACCAGCCCCACAGGTGAAACTGAGGCGGGTCCTATTGGATCCTCTGAAGGTATGTGCCAGCCAGACTATTTGAGTGTTAGTGTGATAAAGAAACAGATGTTCTATGTGTGTGTGCGTTGCTGCATGCATGTCTGTGTATGTTTTGGAGCTGGCTCGTGATGTGACACAAGAGTTAAGTAATTGTTCTCCTTTTTTGCGTTGCAGATGAAGGCGAGATGGTGCCCAAAAAAGAGATGGACCAGCTCAACCTGCAGTACAAGCAGCTCCGTGATGATTATGATGCTGTGAAAAGAGAACTGGAGGCCACACAGGACGAGAATAAACAACTGAAGCAGCAGCTTAAGCAGTCCAAATTTGGGTTTGATTCTATAAAAGACATGAACTCTAAAATACTTTTTTTTACTGGGTTACAGTCAGTGCAGGCTTTCAGGTGGCTGTTGGATATTGTAAAAAAAAGCAAACTTGTGCTTAAGGGTGGGTTAAGCTGGGAGAACCACCTCCTTTTGGTTCTAATGAAAGTCCGACTTGGACTCAGCAACAGAGACCTTGCCTACAGATTTGGACTTCCATTCTCAACTGTATCAAAAATATTAAGAGAGTGGATTCCCTTGTTGTCCTCAACATTGAAGCCTTTGATCGCGTGGCCTGATAAGGATGCAGTGAGAGCAAACATGCCCAAGTCTTTTAAACCTCAATTTAAGAAGTGTCGTTGTATTATAGACTGTACTGAGTTTTTTATAGAGAGAACATACAATTTAAAGGCAAGGGCTGAAACCTGGTCAAATTACAAGCACCAAAACACAATCAAGTATCTGATTGGAATAACACCAGCAGGAGCCATATCGTTTTTGTCTGATGGGTGGGGAGGTCGTGCATCTGACAAGCTAATAACTTTACATTCTGGCTTTTTGGGGAAACTTGAGCATGGGGATGAGATCCTTGCAGATAGAGGTTTCCTTGTTAGAGAGGAATTGGCCAGTGTAGGAGCAACATTGAGAATCCCAAGTTTCACTAAGGGGAAGGCTCAGTTGCCTGGTTCCTGTGTTGACACTTCACGGCAGTTATCAAGAGTCCGCATACATGTGGAACGAGTGATAGGTCAGCTTAAAACCTTTCAGATACTGAACACTGTGATACCCATCAGCCAAGTCGATATGCTAGATGACATTGTAACCATATGTGCTGGTCTCACCAACATTAGGCGGACTGTGGTAGCCCGGCGTTAACTGTGTTAAAAGAACATTTATATGGGACACATAACAGATATTTTTGATATTGCAACACACTTTCATATGACAGCAATTCAGAGTGATCATCTTCTAACATTTGATTTATTTTCTCCTTAGCTGGGAGTTCTTTATGCATCAACTGACAATGTTTTAACTGTGATTCAAAAAATAATTTTGTCCACATTAGGGCAATGGACCAAAATCTGGGAATAGTTTTGTTAGTTCTGATTTTCTCCAGAATCCCAGCAATCTCTGTATTTTATGTAGAGATATAACAGTGAAACTATGATCACAGTCATTGTTCAACATTCTCTAATCGTGTTAACTTGTAATGAAAATATTAGTGGGGACCCCCAGAATCCCCTGGACCCCACATTGAGAACCACTGCTTTAAATGCAAACTAATGAAAGCAACATGTACTAAAAGAGAAATGCAGTTGTAAAATGTTCTCATCTATAACACATGTGAATAATTAATACAAAATGAAGAGAAATAACATTTCTGTTTGGAGGTGAATTTTTAAGACTTTTTCTTGCTTGTTAATTTTGATATTTTTCTCCAGTGTCTGCAACTGCACTTGTCTCCATGCATTATTGGGATCTATTTGCATCCACATTTCCATTTTTTGGAGTATCTGGTAATGTTCACACATGGATAGTGGAAGTGTTGGCAGCAGTCTGGGCACTTGATCATTTTCCCAAAGCTAGGCCTTTTGCAGGAGAGACATTTGATCTCTTCAGCCAGGTCGGGGTCTTTGCGGCGACAGATAAGTTCTGGAAGGAGGTGGTCCATGAAGAAGACCTCAGCCTTGGGAATATTTTCTTGGAGAAAGGACTCATCTCTCCATAGCCGGCAAATGATGGTGCTTGTCTTGGTCCACACCATGAAATCACATTTGTCCATTTGACAAGCATACATTTGTAATTGAATCTGTGTGTAATATTGGTGAGTAGGTCGCAGATCATAGTTTTTGTCAAGGCAAAATGATGCATCAGACTCTGACCCCTCTAGTCCCTCCTTGTACTTGTATGGACATTTAATCTCCAACAGCCCTGTTCCACAGCAGGCACAGGAGAATACTCCATCAGGAGAAGCAGCCAGGTATGGCTCATCTGCTTTCACTCTTAGACCCACTTTTTTTACAGTCAAGTCCTTGTGTATCTTACTCATTTCTGTTTGGTAAGATTGCCGTGCAGTATCTTCCATTTGCCTTCCCCACATGACAGCTGGAACAGTGAGATCTGTGGATTCATACTGCATTATCTGTTTAACAACACTTTCAACTGAGGACTCCTTGCATTTAATAACCCTGTGAAAGCTACTGCCCGTTATACGTCCCACTCGATGGATGTTCCATGTTGTGCACTGTGCCTGCTCTTTAGTGACGTCCTGTAGATGTTCCAGTCTGTTAGCTGTGCATTGCCTTCTCATTTTGTCATAGCTGGCTTTGCACTTCTCGCTAAGGTCAGTTGACGACAGGTCCCTAGCAGATGGGTCATGCATAGCTGTCAGGGGCTCGGGGAGTTCATCTTCTGTTTCTGATGCTGTATCTGTCTCAGAGTCTGCAGCTGTGTTGATGGATGTAAACAGAGCAGCGTTTGGACATATCTTTTGCAGAGCCTGGAGATCTTCAGTTGTAATTGCTGTGTGTAGCAGGGAAAGTATGTAAGCAATAGCATAAAAGGGGGTCGTTTTACAGTAACAGTCTTATCAAAATCATTTATGTTAAATTAGATATTCAATTTAGTGCTGTGAGAAATTAGTGAAATTATTAGGTAGGCTATTGATTCGCCTATTGGGTACAGACAGGGGTGTAGTGCTGTGGGAGCACAGGGGAGCTCCCACACTTTTTGTTTGTTTTTACAATAGTAAAATTGGTGGTGGGGGGGGGGGAGTTGTTCCCAATAGGTGCGCTCCCCAAGTTCTCCAGGTAAGCACTACACACCTGAATGAGGGTGTGCGTAATAGTTCACCAAGTACCAGCGCATTTACGCATCACCCGTGGCTTAATAACCTGCAGCCAGTGTTTCACTCTTATTTACCTGGTACATTTTGTGGTGTTGGTGCGTGACGTAATTGGGGCAACTCTGTCAGATGTCGTTTTGGTCGGCTGAAGTTGATGTTCTTCAGGGTTTGTGGCTCTACTTTTTTTCTGGACATGTCCTTCCACTGATTTGCTTTGGATGTGCAAGCAACCTCCTCCTCGGTGCGTCTGCGCCCTGATAGTTCAACCTGGCACATGATGGCTGCAGCATGACTGCAACAAGAGGCGAGACTGGAGCGATGGGTAGGTTATTAGCCAAAAAAGTGTGTGAAATCATGATCTCAGATTATCTGTTGTTTGATACTTACCCTGCCATGCATGTGCAGTTTGCTGTTAATATGTAGCCAAGGTCCTTATGCACGTAAACCCAGGCATCGTATGGTTTTGTTTTTAAGCCTTGTCTTTGGCTAGGTAGGACACCTGCCCTCAAAATGCAAAACCCTGAACCCGTATCATGATACTTGACCTCTTGTACATTTCCACAAAGTACGTAATTATAGGCATCCAAGGATTTGTATGCACGCAGATTTTCTTTTGTGTAAACACTTGGCTTCTCTATGAGATATGTGTAGATATCTGGCCATATAATGGCGGGCCACTTGGACATATCTAAAATCCATTCATTGTCCGGAATAGAATATGGATCTGGTAATTTCTCACCATTGCTTAGTACCAATTTATTCAGGTAATCGGCGCGGTCAGAGCTACATAGGCTTACAATATAATCGATAGGCATCTTTACTCACCCTGGCATGGACTAGCTAGCTACTAGCTACCTGTCAGATGTTTGTTTACGTTAGCTAGCTGTGTGGCAGTGGGTCAGTAGGTTAACGAAGGTGAACGCCCATGCTTTGTCAATTAAAGGCACCGGCTCAACAACAAAACGGCCAAAGTAGCGAAATTATGTCAGCAAACCATACATATTTTTTGCAAAAGAAAGGCAAACACACATTTCCAACTCTGAAATTGAATTTTTATTAAGCAGTCGTCTTGCAAACAGTGCGATCTACGTGAATAGTCTACAATCTACTACAAAGTGCGAAATCTACAAAGAGCTTTTACCCCAGGGATGCGCGCGCATCCACTCGTGTTTGTATACAAGAAACCCGTCTATAGGGTGATGGCTCTTTGGGGCCTGTATAATCCTGAGTGTCCTTTTGCAAAGTCTCAGAATCAGTGACCTCGGGCTCCAACCTGTGGGTGTTGGTTGGGACTTCTTGACCAGTGTCATTTTCACGAGTCTGTAGGAGGTGTCGTCTGTTGCGCCTAAGCGTGTGACCTCCGTCTGTGAGGATGTTGTAGGATCTCTCAGTACTGGCTGGCTCGACAACTGTTGCGGGTTTCCATGTTCCTGTTGGATGCTGGAAGCGGATTGTGGCTCCCACTGGTAGTGCAGGCAGTGCTCTGGTATTCCTGTCGTAATACAGCTTCTGGCGTTCTTGACACAGCGCTCTCTTGCTGTGGACTGTGCTGCGACATACAAGCTCTGGCTGCAACTGCTTTTCAGTGGTTGGGAGGATTGAGCGCAAACGCCTACTCATTAACAGCTGTGCTGGCGACTTCAGGCCATCCACTGGTGTGTTTCTGTATTCCAGTAAACTGAGGTACGGGTCTGACTTTTGTGCGTGTGCTTTGTCCATGAGGGCTTTGGCGGTCTGAACAGTCTTTTCAGCTAACCCGTTGCTCTGCGGGTACAGTGGACTGCTTGTGATGTGCTCAAAGTCCCATGCATGAGCAAACGCTTTGAACTCCTGGGAACTATAGCAAGGTCCATTATCGCTGACTACGGCCTGGGGTATTCCAAATCTAGCGAACATGGCTCTCAACTTTTGGGTGACTGTTGAGGATGTGAGGCTGGCGATTTTTTCTACCTCAAAGTAACGACTATAGTAATCAACTGCAACAATATATTCACTGCTGTTCCACGTGAATAAATCAGTGGCGATTACCTGCCAAGGGCGATCAGGGATGGGATGTGTTAACATTGGCTCTTTTGGGACAGAATTACGTCGCTCGAGACAGATGCTACAGGACGCTACTAGTGTCTCTATTTGTTGACCCATCCCGGGCCAGAACAACACATCTCTCGCCCGCTGCTTACACTTTTCCATCCCTAAGTGTCCTGCATGTATGCGTGTCAGCATTTCAGCCCTGAGTGCGTGTGGCACAATGATCTTCTCTCCTTTTAGTAGGATGCCATCAGCCTCCGATATCTCGTCCCGATGATTCCAAAACTCGGCGACTGCAGGGGAACACTTTTTCTTTGACTCGGGCCACCCTGCTATGATGACCTTTCTCAGTGCAGAGAGTTGTTCATCCTGGGCTGTGGCGGCTTTGATCTCTGCCATTTTGCGGTCACTCACCGGAGCGCTGCTGATCACTGCATGTATTTGGTAGTCCATACCTTCACTCAGTGAGATGTCATGACACTCAATCGGCTTTCTGGAGAGAGTGTCCGCTACCGGAATTTGCTTACCGGGCTTGTGTGTGATGATAATGTCATATCTCTGTAGCTGCAGTATCATGCGTTGGAGACGTGGCGGTGCGGCTGACAGGGGCTTACGCATGATAGACTCCAACGGCTTATGATCTGACTCGACGATCACCTGTCGTCCGTACAGGTAGTGGTGAAATCTCCTACATCCAAACAGCACTGCGTACAGCTCCTTTTCAATCGTAGCGTAGTTTTCTTCAGTCTGGTTGAGCGCCTTGGATGCATATGCGACTGGTTTCTCTCCCTGGAGCAGGACTGCTCCTAAGCCGCATTTTGACGCGTCGGTCTGTAGTTTCACATCTTTAGTGTGGTCGAAATACGTGAGCACTGGGCCGGGCTCCTGTATGAGGAGATCTTTCATTCGTTGGAAAGCAGCATCATGGTTTGAGTCCCAGACAAACTCACTGTCCTCTTTTAACAGCTGTCGCAGCGGGGCTGTTATCTCTGAGAGTCTGGGTGCGAACTTGGAGAGGTATGTGACCATGCCCAGTATGGTCTCCAATTCTGCTTTGCTCTGTGGGGGAACCATTTCTCGGATTGCCTTGACCTTGTTAGGGTCAGGCTGGATGCCTTCTTGTGTCAGTGTGTGTCCAAAATAGTTCACCTCCGTCACACCGATGATGCACTTGTCCTTATTCAGCTTTATCCCTTTCTCCCTGGTTCGCTCTAGCATGGCACGCAGGTTGGCATCATGCTCTTCTTTCGTGCGGCCATACACCAAGATGTCATCCACAATAGCTGCAACGCCTGGAAGTCCCTCATAGGCCTCATCCACTCTCCTCTGAAACTCATCCTGTGCTGAGTTGATCCCGAAAGGGAGCCTCTTAAACCGATATCGTAGATCGTGTTGAACGTGGTTAGCATGGATGATTCATGAGTGAGTTTTATTGCCCAGTAGCCGGACCTGGCGTCTAGTACACTGAAGTACTGTGCCCCAGCTAGTCTTGGTGTGACATCGTCTAGAGTAGGGAGCGGATAATGTGGTCTCTTGATGGCTTCATTTAGAGGGCGGGGATCTAAACAAATCCTAAGCTTTTTTGTTTTAGGCTTTTCCAGCACTACTAGTTGATTTACCCATTCTGTGGGCTCTGTGACTTTTTGTATTATGTCCATTTTCTCCATATCGTCTAGCTCATCTTTAAGCCTGTCACGCAAAGCGTATGGGATACGGCGAGGCGCAGGCGCGCGGGAAGCTATCTCCCACGAGGGGGTCTGAAGCATAGTCGGACTTGCGCGGCGCGCTTCGCGTGCACGTGTGAGGTGCGTGCGCGTGCACGTGTGAGGTGCGTGCGCGTGCACGTGCGAGGTGCGAGCACACGCAAAGTGCGCTGCGCGGCGCGGCCTTGTGCGAGCATGCTGCGTGAAGTTGGCACTTGTAATGCACAATTTATTGTCTTAAAACTTGAATGGAATCAGGGGTGCCGATTTATGTCTGTGCCAGTGCGTGCCCATGCTTGCGCATGCCCGTCGCCCAACCCATCCCCCGATAAAGCGATAAAGCTGACGCAAACGCACCATAGGAGATTTAACAGCGACCTACACACACACACACACACACACACTTCACACACCACTTCAGTTCGACAGAATAGGAACAAGCGACCGAAGCATGCTGTATGTGTCAGTCTGTCACTCTCTCTCTGATACCGCTCAATGCATAAGTGTGTTTACTCACTACGTCAGCAGGGTAGAGTGCACTGACTCATGCAGCTGAGCCAATCAGATTGGGCTATGTTTTGATCAACTCGTTTTGTAACCCGGGGCCGCCAGCGGGCCTCGGGTGGAGGAGTTTGCTATCAAATCAATGTAAAGAGACTCGACCCGCCCAGCCACAGCCTAGAGCCCAGAGCAGAGCACCCACGGGGAAATGAGGGGAGAGAGAGAGAGAGAGAGAGAGAGAGAGAGAGAGAGAGAGAGATGCCTGTGACAGTCACTGAAGTTTCGCCAAATGAGGGTGGGGGCGGGGCTGCTGGGGGGGGCTGGGGGGGGCTGCGTCAGGAAGGTGCAGGGGCTGAGGCCGCCACCAGGGGGGGCTGCAGCCCCGGCAGCTCCCCCTTTCCAGCGCGGTTGGCGAGGCGGGCACACCACTGGTGTTGCCGAGGGTTTGAGCTGAAAATTACATTCACCTGGAAACAGTCCAATGCCCTCAAACACATCAGCAAACTCCTGGAGGATGCTCGTATGTGTTGGCGGCTGTGCGTCTACTAAGTGTATTAGTTTGACTAGATTTAGATCCAGACATGCTCGCATGCCCAAAACTGGGGGAGCTGCTGTGTAGACTATATCAAAACCCTGCATGACTGTTTTCTCTCTGTGTCTGCATGTTAGCTTGCAAGACCCTTTTACTTCTAGCCTCTGCCCACCATATGCTGAGAGTCTGCTGGCTGGTGGCCCTAGCACTACACTCCCAAATAGCTTGTGGAATGTGTTAGCAGGTATGATGCTAGTTTGGGCACCTGTATCTATTTTAAATTTCACTTTGTGCCTCTTTGTTCCTATTTCCACCTCTACAAATGCCTGTTCTCTATCTGTATTCTCATTTTCTTTTATGATAGTGTCTATGAACAGTGCATCTGGTGGCTGCTCAGCGCTGTCCGAAATGCCATGCACTCTTCTGGGATTGTAATCTGTCTGCTGCGTTTGTGACCTACACACTTTAGCAAAGTGGTTGAATTTCTTACATTTATTGCACTGGCGTCCCTTTGCTGGACACTCCTCTGTGCGACTGTGCTCTCTCCCACACGCGCCACATCCTTTGTTGCGCATGGCACTGTTGCCATCAGGCCCGCTCGTCACTTTACGTCCACGGCGTGCCTTGTCTGGTCTGAACGGTTGTTTGCTGCTAACTGCATGAACAGACTGACCTGCTGGGTTAGCACTGTGGGGAAGCATTGTCTTTAACTGCTGCTGAGATAGCTCGTGTGAACGTGCAATATCGATCGCTTTCTCTAACGTGAGGTCTGGACCGTGACAAAGCAGCTTTTCACGCACACGTGGTGAATTTATAGCGAAGACGATTCTGTCTCTAATCATCTCTTCACTGTTCGGGTAGTTGCAATCTTTCACTAGCAACTTTAGCTCAGTCACAAAATGGTCGAAACTTTCGCCATCTCCTTGTTTCTTTTCATGAAACTTGTAGCGTGCAAAAATGGGGTTTGCTTTGGGGGTTACATACGCCTCGAAATTATTGTAGTACGTCGCCAGCAGCTTCCTCTCGTCTGGAGTAAGAGTCCATGTGTTATAGACGTCTCTGCCCTTCTCCCCGATCCATAGTAGCAAATAACTGCACTTTTCCTCCTCTTTTAACTTGTGCAGCGGCCCCGAAAACATCAGCTCGACATGCTGGCGAAACTTCCTCCACGCGTCCGGCAGATTAGCTGAATCCCAGTCCATGCACGGTGTCGGAACACCCATGTTTAACATCTTCCGTCGTCAGGTCGATGCAAGCTTCTACTTATCTGACACCATGTAATGTTTACTGTCTGGCACTGACATATAATTGTCTAAGTACAAAGACGAGGCAAGTTGACAGTACACGACTTGCGTCCATGTTTATTTCAGACATGGGGTAACTGAGTGTCGCACATTGTGACGTCATCGGCAGTGGCCGATCTGCGGTATCTGATTACACAGGATACTACAATGTATTTTTAGTTTTCACAACTGTGTGGTCATGCCCAAATTCCCCCACCCCCGCCGTCCGCCCCCTCTCTACTTTACAAACTCTGCGGAGGTGCTACTCATGTGTGAATGCAACATGCCTCATGTGTGAAAGGGTACACTTCACCTATCATCCGGGGCAGGCTCAGTGGGGGGCAACCCTGACCTGATCCGGAGTTCATGTGTGAAAGTGAGGGACAGCAGTGAGGTGGTGGCTTTAGCTCCCTTGCTGCCTACAATTCCACAAAACCACCACTAGATGTCGGCATCGTCCCTCTTAAATTCTCGAGCCACAGCAGACTACAAAAACGTCATTTTTCACATCACCCTCCTTGGCTTGCAGGGAGTCAAAAATGTCTGCACATTCGTGCAATTCATCACTCACTTTTTCACCATTTTCAACCAAACATGAAAAATCTCATATGGTGTGACAATTGTGTCCCCAGCACTTTTCCACAAAGTTTAAACTTGAGTAAAACTAAGAAAAATAAATGGAATTCTCCTCAACAAAGTAGCTACAGAATGATAACAGTCTATTTGTGAGTCTGCTCTTTTCAAAGTCCAGGCATAGTAGCCTATTTTGAGTCATTTCTGATCAGATTTCTGATTGTCCCAGAAATGAAAATCATATGGTGTGACTGATATTTAAATGGTCAATTGTTTGGATACCCGTTGGGATGAGAGGTCCTTTTTCAACTAGGCAGTAGCCTACAGAAAATATCTCAGGAGTAGCCTGCATGGAAGGAGTAGCCTACATGGAAGGAGTAGCCTACATGTCTCTTGTCTTTGCTCGTTTCTTCAATAAATACAATCTTTTTGGCACTGCCACTTCAGTTATGTTTCACAGTGTCTTTTGGTGTGATGCTTTTTTACATACAAATTCTGAAGATCAATTACTTTTTGGTCATTATTACTTGCAATTGAAAGCTATGCTACAGTACAAAAAGATTCATACTCCACTCAGGGAAGTCCATACTGCCCTACTCCATTTGTCACACTTAGTGCATGCTTACCTACTCCACTGTCCTATTTAAATGTTATTATAATGCATGTTATTGTATTGATACATTGTGGTTAGGTGTGGTTTAACATATGGTGTGACACTATATAATATGGCGTGACAGTCAAAATTGGCAATAAAGGTGACAATAAAAAAGTTTTTTAGTGATAAATCATAAAAATCCCAATGGAATACAATGGAAAATAGTGCAAGAGTCACAAGCATTTTGTTAGATTTATAACTCAGTTTGTCAGAATCTTATATATAAATTTGGCATTGTGGACTCTGTCTGTCTGTTTGTTTCTCTGTCTGTTTCAAGAATTTTGTCCGGCCACAGCTATGCCGTTTTTATGTGCGATCGTGCTGAAACTTTCAGGTGGCGTAAAGAGCACCCGTGCGGGTGACCTGACGGAGCCTGTTTTTTTAATTAGGGCAGACTAATTGCCCTAAGGCTGATTGCCCTAAGGCTGAGGCTATAGTTCAGTCATGATGTCACTGATGACATCACTGATGATGTCATCAGTGATTTCATCAGTCTGAGGCTCACAAGGGAGAGGGAGAGTGAGACTGAGGGAGTGGAGAGGCAGAGAGACTGAGGGAGATGGAGAGAGAGGAGAGGGAGAGACTGAGGGAGAGGGGAAGAGACTGAAGGAGAGAGAGGGAGACATTGTGCACATGCCAATAGGGCAAGCAAGGCCACGCAGCAGCCGAGCTGGGGGCGAGGCCACGCAGCAGCCGAGCTGCGTATGCGAGCTGCAGGGCCAGCTCAGTGAGCTGCAGGATGGGCGGCGGCTGAGCTAGCGAGCCTAGGAATCGAGCGTGTGTAGAGATGCCTAGTTATTACTCTAAAATAGCCTATACATTTAGGACATGTCTTACTTTGTGTGATGATAAGAAATTAATACAAAATGTCATGAATTTGCATAAGGAAATGCTGGATCTCAAGATAGTAATGATAAAGAGTCGTGATAAAGTGAGGTACTTAAGAAAAACGTTCATGTCACACCATATGACAATTTTAGGGACTGATAAAGCAAATTAGTGAAACAATTCATATTCCAATACCACATATATTTTTGGAAATCTAAGAATCCGTATTACACAACTATCATTTTTATGTGCAATATTTGAAGTATAGAAAAACTACTTTTTTCAGGGCCCTATGCCAACCACCCATATACACATGCAGTAGATGCCACATGACTTGGTGGATCATACGTCAACGTCGGCGCCATGTTGGAGGGGGCAACCACAGCCACAGGGCAACTCTCAATTTTGCTGCATTTGACTCAATGAGAGATCAAAGAAAGGAGGGGAGAATTGGCCAGCGAGAGAGAGATTTTTCCTCATTTCAGATTCATATTAAAAGGAAACCCTCCGCTTCCACGGAATAATTTCACTTCAGAATGACAGGACCAGCTCACTGTGGCTGTCAGAAAGTTTCATGTCATTCTGATGTGGCATTTCAAAATAAAAACTCCCATTTCAGATTCATATTAATAGTGTAATACAATATAAGCAGCACAACCTGATAATCCTAATTTCAGTCCTAGAAACAGAGAGACATGAGAGAATGGCTTAAAAAGCAAATTATATGATTGCTATTCAGTAAAAAAATAAAAAATAATAATAATTACTGAATGGATCAGCAGATATTTGGAACATTAGAAAAGAAAATAGACATATGCTATTAAAGAAAAAAGCCATCCATTAGTGTTTTCCTCTAAATCACAACCTTTTTCAAGGACCCTAGTCCACATTAGGGCCACGGACCTCCATTTGATGTGATTTCTTCTGTAAAACCCAAATCTGAAAAGAGTTTATTGTGAGATTATGATTTGGTCCAGAATTCCATGACTATCTGTATTGAAGCACGCTATCACTTTATCAGAACACATTTAATTGGTTTGTTTGGTATGTAAAATATGACCTTCCAATGGTTTTAGCTTAGGCTATGCAGTCACACGAATCATCCCGTGGCCCCACTCCAAACAGTGCGAATCGTGACCAGCTGTGGGACTACACGTATACAAACAAAGATGTATGTTCAATATTTCTTGGTGGTTTCTTCTGTGATGCAGTTTTGGGCATCACAACAGAAGAAATTGTGTCACACACATACTGTACATCAGGGATACTCAACTTGCTTTGCCCGGGGGCCACTTTCGTGAAATGATAGAAGGCCAGGGGCCAGTTAATAAACAAACAATATACATTTTTCCGTAGCGGATTGTAGGTTTTTGGGGTGTCAGCCGGAGTTTAGTCTGACAATGTTGTGCACACCGGATAGTTAGTTCGGTTGAGTTAGTTAGGTTAAGTTAGTTAGGTTAAGTACATACATAAGTGCCTGGGTAGCGAGCAGAGGGCAGTATTTGACAATTTAGCAGCTAAATCATAGATTATTGAAAGATATTCCATATTCCAGACTGAAATGCTATAACAGAAGTGGAGTATTGGCCAGAATGACATGAACATTTGGACACTTATTCAGCAGGTATCTTGCATGTTGCGTTCAGGTGCACTGTAAAAAAAAATTGTTTTTTTGCAATTCCATCGCGGGCCACACAGGGGGCCCGCGGGCCGCAAGTTGAGTATCACTGCTGTACATGATGCAACACATCAATTGTGTGACACATGCAACAAGTTGACAGAACTGAATGTATGAGTTCATTCTCTGCAGCGCCTGATTCAGGAAGGTCTTTTCTGCTACAAAGCATAAGTTTTCAGAAGGTTAATTTAGCCAATCTCTTTACTCTGCCTTCCCGGCGCGTCCCTTGGAATGGTGAAGTAGGAAGAGAGTGAGACCATTTGTTACAATTCATCTGACATTCATTTCTGAGAATTAATTGACAACAGACATTGAATATAAAAAAGCAGTTATACAATACAGATATCTGGGTCAGCTCTTCTTCTCCCTAGAACAGCAATCTGTCACAGGTCACGGAGACTGACCCTGTTTCTAGCCTCAGACCCTTCTTAATAAACAATTTCAAAAGTGGGTGGTCTTCTGAAGACGATTTCCCGCCAGTCAACTTCTCCTTTCGTACTTTTCCAGTTGGGGAGGGCTGTTGTTATCCGGGAGCTGGAGACTTTCACTTTCAGATGTGACTCCGCGGGGCCTTTTTACAGAAGTGCATCCTTCAACATTTTATAACAAGACTTATGCAAAACTTTCATACTGTTATTTTATTAATGCTTGATATGCAAAAAATGGCAGAGGTGCCAGAGTAAAACAATTATAAGTGATAAGTTATATTACTGAGTTCCTGCTAAGAGTAACACATTACATCCCCTTATCATACATTTCTATACAGCAGTTCAACAGCACAAAGCAACAGTTTGCGACTGGTCTTCATGGTCGAGTAAGGGATGGTGGGAAACCTCATGCTTTTTGCTATAAGTCTCTGGGAAACCCCATCATGGCTAATTGCCACCCAATTTCCGGCCTTCTCGATAAAAAACATGGACCGTACAGATGCTGTGAACCCTGGGAGTTGGAGTCAGAGACAGTGCATCCCACTAAATCGTGTTGGGCGCTCTGTCTCTCACTCCCTCTCCCACTGTCCATTCTATAAGCAGCAAGCAAACAAGCCTCTCATTAACATTTACTATGAAAACCCCATTTTATCAAAGTCCCCTTGATACACATTTTACTAATTTGTCAGTACAGAGGAAACACAGCTTATATGGTCATGTTATTATGTCAGTATAGAGGAAACACAGCTTATATGGTCATGTTTACCTTAACAAAAGAATCATGTGATTGTCTGGTGACCTTTGCAATTTTAGAGAATTGATTAGGTGAATTTCAGAGAAACAGGGAAGTTCCATGGGGCGCTGTAGGGAAAGAGGAAGTTCAATGACACAAACAGGGGGTTTCAAATATACATTTGACTCAATCCCACGATGGAAACGGATGGTCCTGTCTGGAAACTGCAAAAAACAGGGAAGGTAACTCATACTTTCATTTTCAAACAGCAGACACATTTCTCATCAGTCGAACCTGACTGACACAATTCTGCATCAGTCCCCCTTTTCACGTGGCCTCTCCACGTGAACCTAGGAAAAAAGACATTTACAGATCATATCTTCCTCCTCGCCTGGACCATCATCATGTTCCTCTCCTACTTCCAGATCGCCATCTTGGTCCAATTCGTCCTGGAATACATTACTTACAGGAGACAACATTTCTGGACGCCCAGAGCTAGACTTAGGCGTAAAGTAACGATAAAAACTATTGTAATGGAAGGCTAAGTTTCAAAGTTTTGAACTGAGGTCCAGTGACACTATTTCCCAGATTAAATGATATAAATCTGCTGTAAGCACCCGAGAAAAACACATGAGTTACCCTTTAACTTCATGCTACCTGTGAATCTGTAGATGTTTAAATGAGCACAACTAGAAGAAAGTGGAAAAAACAAAGAGTAGAAGAAACATCAGAAAGTCCAGGACAGCTATATCCCATTCGAAAATATTTGATTTCCCCCAGATGACCTAACTATCAAACTATTATGTTTCACATTAGCACTGTAATTTGAGTCATTTCAAACGTGTCCTTCAAACCTACCATTTCACGCTTGACTCCTCTTAAAGGAACACTCCGCACATTTTCAACCAGCTTTGTATCATTAGAACATCAGTAGTATATCAGACAACAGATGACAGACTTCAAAACAGTTTACAGTTTTCTGATATACAGTACTACTGATGTTCTAATGATACAAAGCTGGTTGAAAATGGGCAGAGTGTTCCTTTAAGTCTGACATCAGTAGCACAGGTTGAAAGCACATAAAGACAAACATTCAATCTGCTATTATGATTACAAGTTTAGTCTGTAATATAACTTTTACAATATCTGTCCAGGATCCCATCTAATCGCAAGGCTTCCTGTGTACACACAAAGACAACACAGACAAAGTCAGCACAAACACAACTTGACCTATACATGCGTAATTATTTTACTATCAATACTCTCCCTCTATGTGATGATAATTAATCAATTTCCTAATTTGTTATGCTCTTTTTACCATATTCCAGTTCCCAAACTCACCTCCCTTCGCCTATAACCTAGCTTTTTGAGATATTAACGTTCGTTTTTGCACCACTCATACTAATCTGCTGTGGGGTTGGGGTCTTGAGTAGCAAGTGACCTCACGCTGATTCGTCCTATGTGCAAACAATGAGCGCATGAAAAGTTTGCTTAAATGCCATAGTGCAAAAATAAAGAGAGGCATCTTAAAAATTGGAATCAAAGATCAGAATTTGTGATCTCAAAGAATCAACACAAACCCATGACAAATATAGACTAAACAATATCAAACAATGACATGACACTATAAGTTCTAGTGTATTGTATCTAACCTGTGTTGTGTTTTGCTTACATACACTGCAGTAGGCTACAGTTCATTCAGTAAACAATGTGTCGCCTATATAAAGAAGGTGCGGTGGACTCCCACATTTTCCCAATACTGTCTGTGTGAGCAAAAAGCTCATCCATCACTTCTGTCACTTTGTCGTTGCAATAAAGCTGTCACAACAATGCGGATTTCACAAAACCACGTTCACCAGTTGACAACGAGCCCATAACAGCAGTTAACCCTTTTGTACATGTACCATTGGTGCATTCGCTGGGTGCCAGAATCCCAGTCTCAGTCATTTAAGTCAGGAAGTGAGTATCGGGGCACACACATGAATAATTTATATGAGCTACATGCAGGACACTTGTCCTTATGGAATGAATGAACGAACGAATGAATATCTCTTATCTCCCCCTTTACTCTTTTGGCATTACCATATACCAATTCAGAATGAACATCAACAAGTGGTTTGCAGTTTGCACAGTAGCATAGCCTATATCATCTGTTCTACCACAGTGACACACAAGGGCCGGGTTTCCCAAAAGCTTCTTAGCGTTCTTAACACCTTCTTAGTGACGAAACGCTCGCAGATCCAGCTGCGTCAGGCAAAATGAGATATGAATACAGTGCACTGTTCATCTTATTGTGTTTTCCCCTTTTTCCTTTCTTTCATGCACCCTTTAGTGTTTTCAAATTGGGGAACACTTGAAAATCTCTCCTCTATGTAATATGGTTACTTGTGTTTTAAATGTTTTACCGTAGGCTATATTCCTCTAATCAGTGAGCTGTTGATATTTGGTGGGCATGGCTTTAACTACTGCTATCCTTGCATATCTATTTTCCCCATTCACGGCACCAAGTTATGTCATATGATTTCATTTTATGTTTTCATTGTCTTATTTGTCTGATTTTATCCAGGTCATTGCCTGGTCATTATTTGCATCAGTTAGTTGACATTTTCAGATATTCTTCTGCATTCAAGGGCATTAAGAACACGTTTGGGAAACATTATTTTCTTAAGGCTCCGTCTTAGCTGACCTCTTCTTTGGAGCCTTCTTAACTCCTTATAGTCCATGGGCCGAAGCCCAAAATTTCACTTATCGGTATCACTCAAGGTGGCAAAATCTAGTCACATTGGGGTTGAGTATCTCTTTAAGTCACATGTGATATGAGATTCTCTCTCACTTTCTCAATCTCTCCCCCTCTTTCTGGCCCCTCTCTCTCCCCCTCTCTCTCCCCCCTCCCTCTCTCAGGTTATACTTTGGCTAGCCCCCCTTCCTCTGCGGTGGCCTCTCAGCTGAAGCAGGCCGTGTCTCTGGGTCAGGACCTGACAGCCTACACCACCTACGAGGGCTACCCCGCCTTCGCCGTAGCCACACGCCACGCCGATGGATACGGTGTCTTCTAGGACAAAACAATGAAGCCGGCCTCACACTAGAGCCATTGGAGAGAGAGTCGCGCCAACAGAAGTCCAAAATGCTTGATCGTCACATGACTCTTCTAGGTCCATTCCATAGGCTCCATTCTACTGTAGCATCAACCTATAGTGGACCTTCAAGGATAGTTCCAGGAAGTATGTGGTGGGCCGTTTGAATGCATAAAATAAAGCTGATAATGGATTCTTTAAATGTCTTACCCTTTCAAAGTCCATTACAACCGGTCCAGCGCTGCTTAATCCAGAACCTTACTTCCGGGAACTATTGCGAGGTTATATATATATATATATATATATATATATATATATATATACAGTCCAGGAACAAATTGTTCCCCCGTCACATTTAAAATCTCTTAAATCTTTACTTTTCTTCCAACCTCTATACTTTTTTTCCACTTCTGTCTCTTCTTTCACATACAGTATCTCCTATCCGAATTAGACCATGTACATCCATCATGTTTAGTATAGATTGGCTAATTAGCCAGTAGATGGCCTGTGATTGGCTAGTGGTGTATTTTTTTTACAATCAGTCTGGTTGGTTGATATTGGTTAATACGTTACTTTCTTTAAAGGGGGACTAACCCCCCAGATATGTATCAGAACAGTGATTTGAAAAAACCTATGGAAAAAACCAACAAATGACATATTATGCTCTTGTCTATACTATACTCTTTGGCTGTGGTCAGCTCATGAATTTTCTCCGGAAATCGACGCCATGACAGTTTGCCCACCGCCTCGAAAATATCTTTATATTATAGCTGCAATATCTTTATAAATATCAACAACTAGCCAACGCTGGTGGCCTGTATGGAAACAGCGTTGCTCAAAATGGTTGAAAGTTATATCAAATTGGTAATTCAGTGGCGAACTAGAAATTTAATTATTTTTCTGCATGTATGTGTATGTGGCGTGTATCTATCGCTAAGAGCATAGTGACGCGAGGCTCGTTACCGCAGCACACCGCACAATAGGACAAACCCCCCGCTCTGGGGTAACACAATGCGAGATTTCTCCACGTCATTCCCTCGTCCAACTTGCCATGAAGTCCCCTTTTAATTTTAGTTTGGGGGCTTTTCGTGATTCTAGTTAAAAGTTGTGCAAAAGTTTTCCTCTCAGCAGAGCTCAGCAGAGCTGCAGGCTGCGTTCTCCCCCTCCTTCTTCCCTGGAAAAGTCACCAGGCACGCTGCTGACTTTGTGTGCTTTGCGCTGCTGGTGTGTGTGATTCTGGCATCGTCTGACGTAAATAGATCAATCAAATGTTTTCCAGTTATTCCTAGGCTGCAAACTTGTTTTAACATGCAAATCGGAGTGTTTTCTGACGAGAATAAAGTAACGTTAACGCTACGTTATGTCATCCCATGCGAAAGCCCCTGCCTCTGCCACGAGAGGGTCAGAGCACAATGCTGCTGCTGCGCGCCCCCTTGGGGCTCGTGCATGTGCATGAGAGCAGACTCTCTCCCGCTTGACTGGCTGGGAGAAAGTGCTTCCAAGTCAGACTGATAATATAAACAACATAATTTGAGCTTATCCACGTAAGATATTAATAAAGTAATGACACATTCAGCGGGAAACTAACTATAATTAAGACATGTGCCAACTTCGACGACGTTTGGTTCAGTATTTTAAGAGCAAACAGGTGTTTTTAACTTCCTGAAAAGTTGCTGTTTTGGAGATTTATAAAAGGTTGGGAATGATTTACAGCAACACAATGCCATGTCCTTCCTTTTATGATTATAGTGGTGTTTATTGATGGTATTGTGTTACATAGGAGTTGGTAGGAAAATAACAGGCAATTGTAATCAATTAACAGGTGATTAACAGGTCAAGTGACATCATGGGAATAGGCTTGGAGTTGTGAGGAGCCGAAAGGGTACAGGGGGAGTAGGGGAGTAACTATCTTGAAATCCCATAGTCTTTGGTTCATCGTGACGTCACGACGTGTCAAATCTCCCATTCATTTGAGGGCAAAAAAAAAGCAGTGTTCCACCCTTAGAGGGCGCTTATGCCAGGTATGCTGCTGAAAAATGATACAGGTAAAATGGCAACAGTTTGGTGTCAAATGTGGAAATTTTGACCAGAATTCTTCACACATCACCCCCAAAGTCATATATATTGGTTAAAAGCTGAAAAAAAGTGTTTTGGGGGTTAGTTACATTTTAAGCTGTTTTTATTTGGGAATAAAGGGATAGAGCATGTTTACTACATTCAGAAACTATGTAGAAATTACCATTTGATTTAGATTAAAAAAAAAATATCTTTCATTTCTACGTCTAGGACCATTGGAATTTGTAGTTTTCACCAGTCTGGACATTGCGGACCTTTTGGCCATTTCATTAGCGTGGTAAACCCCCCAAACAACATAACCTTCAGGGCCCTGCATCATAGTTGACAACATAACCGGCCAATCAGTGGCCTGGTGGCAAAACAGTAATGGTAGCTCCCAAAGCAACAAGCATTAGCAGAGTAAACAGCCTTAAAGAGCATGGAGCAGGGTAATTCCTTTGCTAAATGTATACTTAACCTTGTCCCTATTTCCATTTGAAAAGTTAATGCAGGATAAAAAAAAAAAAAAAAAAAGTTTGAAAAAAAATATGGAGAAAAACACCTTCCTTTTTCAGAAGGAAATAACAGGCTTTTATTTTGTTAAGGCAGAGCCTGCTACGTCACAGTGGGGAGTGGCTCCCATGCAGCGTTGCCAGGTGTACGATAATTATCGTATTTGTACGATAATTTCGCCTTCTGTACGATGTACGATCGATAATGCCAAAATTCCCAGAAAGTACGATAATTTGATCATTTTGTCACACTTAGTTGTAATCAATATACTAATATGGATCCTATGTTTGTTTATACACGTCTTCTCACAACGTCTTTGCAGTCAATCATGCATTCCCCTAGGACAGGGGTTCCCAAACTTTTCCGTCCAAGTACCACTACATACCAAACCAAATTTCCCAGGGACCACTTCCATTGCGTATACCAACCCCCCTCCCCCCCTAAAATAAAATTAGCTGATGTAATCATGCAATAGCAGCAGAAAGGCTAAATGCCAATATAAGGCTATACTAGCTGGTTCAAAACGGACACACACGGACACACACACACACACACACACACACACACACACACACACACACGTACACACCTGCCAACATTAGGCTGTGAAAAAGAGGACCCCTTCATCAGTGATGTCACTTTAGCAATTGTGATGTCATCAGTGATGGCACTTTAGCAATTTGTGATGTCATCAGTGATGTCACTCGAGCAATTGTGATGTCATCAGTGATTCCATTCGAGCAATTGTGATGTCATCAGTGATGTCATAAATAAATTGTGATGTCATCAGTGATGTCATAAATCATTCCTGGCTGAGGCTATATAAGTGGTGAAGCACGGCCAGAAAGCCATTAACAGAAGAAGAAGAAGGTGGAAGACGGCCACTGCTCGCGTACGATAATTTCCCTCCAAAAACGATAATTTTGACCCTCAGGTACGATAACTCAACATTTCCCACCTGGCAACACTGCTCCCGCGTGCGTGTCTCCCTCTCTCCTCCCACTGTCGTCAATTCCATGGTCAAAATCAGTCGCATTTCAGGACAGCTAGTCAGGTACGTAGGCCTACGCTAGTCAAAGTCAATCAGTCAGCCAGTTAATCGGTCGGTCAGTTGGTAGGTTAATCACTAGTTAGTTTTTAGTACTGTATATAGTTAGTAGTTTTTAGTATATAGTTAGTCAGTCATTTAGTCAGTAGCTGCCTGTAGTAAGTCGTAAATCGGCTCCTTCCTCCCCGCACACCACAGCACCGCTCCTCTGCAGCGTGTTGGCCAGGCTGTGGTTAGCTAACACCGAGTTGTTAGCTTCTAAATTATTTTGTTCGTTTTTATTTGTTTTCTTTATTTCTTTCTCGTCCACAATGGTGAAGTATTGTGTTTGCGCGGGCTGCCCTGGTACTAAAGGACGTCGAGTGTTTAGTTTCCCGGACCAGAAAAGGCCTGCTTTCCATGCCTGGGTGCGGTTTGTTCAGGTGAAGAGGCGAGACTTCACTGGTGCATCGGCAACGAAAAAGTCTGCTGTCGTGTGTGATGCCCATTTCAAAGAGGAGGATTATCATGCGGGTGATATGATGGCGTTCGGAATGGGCTTCAAAACCAAGGCCCGGGTGAGACTGGCTGAAGGTGCCGTTCCTTCAGTCCACACGGTGCCTCCACCAGCCCCGCCATCAGCAGCAGCTGGGTTTGATCCTGCCTCGGGAGGGAGGGTTCGCGGTTCTGTGACCGCCAGAGATTCAACAGCTATACGGAAACGTGAACTCCACACTGTGAGTTTTCCTACATTTGCTAATTTGCAAATTAGTTAGCGTAATGATTTCAGTAATGAGAAGGAGCAAGTGATATCTCTATAGGCTAATTGTTGTAAGGCAGTGTATGTTATTTTGTAATGCCCACAGGCTAAGCATAACGTTAGCTGGCAGCCTATTTTGTGAAACCAAAGTTAGCTAACCTTACTTATGTTAGTAATTAGTTGCAGCCTGGTGACTGTTTACACAGCTAATAACGTTACATTTATTTCGCTCTTATAAGATTTTGGCAGATTATGCTGCAGCTGAAGGGACAGATGCACTCAGTGCCGACGCAATGCTTGCTGACCCAGAAAATGAGCAAGACATTCCAATGGCTTCATCTGTTGCTCACCAAAGCTCACAGTGTGACATCAGACCTTTCCATCATGCAGTAGGTAGGTACCCTACTATGTACTGTAACTGTACTTCTATGTGAAATTAGCTATAGATGCCACACATCCATTTAGATCACGTATGAATTTAGTGCCAGATCTGTATTGTAGATTGTGTGGCACAGCTGTTGTATTGGATTGCCTGTAGGCTGTGTAGCGGTATTGTCTGGGGAAGGGAAGGGGCACACAATATAAATATCGATAGGTTTATTAACCTAAAACGTGTGATAGTGATTACTATATGGTCAACCATACCATATGGGCAACTTGTAATAGAGAAACTCAATATTTCTCATTGTTTTAATTGTGTCTCCAATTTGCTATTTATCGACATATAAATACTTTGCTGTACTATTAGTCATTATTATATATTTCAAATATCTAAAGTCAACAGAAAGGCCAATATGACATACTCATGTCTGCTGCACTCCAGAGGGCCGTGCTCCTGTCTGAAATTCATATATGCTATTTGGAGCGAGAATGGATTCAGACAAGCAGCTTCAAAGCCTGGGTGGAGGGTCAGGCATGGGATGTCATCGGGTCTGGGGTTTAGGTTCTCCACCACGGCCCAAAAAGCATCCACCTCTCTGCAGCACATGCACTCGACAGCTGAGGGCATGGGCTGGCATTTCCCACACAAGCACCTATCAAACAAAACGCTTGTCAGTTTATTTCTCTCTACAAAGTACAAAACCGTGAAGGAGACACGCGCATCCCAAAGTCTTCAAAGCAGGTGCTGGACCCAATAAAAACAGCAGTAGTGAAAAAGTAGAGTCAGCATACTAGCTCCCATCTAAACTGATTTATTTACCCATATTTCAAGCTCACGCAACATAAAACGTACATAGACGTCATCTCTCACCAGTCGCCACAGTAGCCTATAGGCTAATAATACACTGCACTTACACATTCATTCATAAGTATTCAATACTAATGCATTGCCCTGTATTAGACAATATGCTACTAGTTCTATTAGAGCATGATAGCAAACATCAGTGTTGTGAATGTGAACACATCGTTAGCTAACGCCCGCGGACACCCACCAAGACACCTGCCCAGTTCTCCAACGATTCTCCTCACACCACATCTCTATCTCTCTCCGCGGCCCGTTGTTTCGTGGTCTACCTCTGGGCTGTTCCTGCTCTATTTGACGCCTAGCAGGCTCAAAATTATAAGGCTGAGGCCCATCATATGCATGTGCATATTCATTTACTACCTCCTCTTCCTCCTGAAAACCGGCGTTAGCATCCATAGTGTGTGACTGACAGCCCTGACCTAAGTGACGACAGACAGAGGGACAGACGGGCATGCCTAGCGACTCCCCTTTCTGACGTCAGTTTTGGGGTCCAAGATTTCAAAATAAAAGCACAAAAAGTCAAACGACCCCAGAAGTCACTGTAATGTCTTAATGTGAAAATCCAGTTCCTCCATAATTCACCTACACATTGACTGATTGGGGTCTCTAACCTGCACCATGCTCTTTAAAGCCCCCCTCCAGTGTATTTTGTCACTTTTAAGTTGCTGGCCTGTTGATTAACCACATTGTTTGACAACCTCATTTTGTGCTCAAAGTAAAAAACAAAAAGGCCAAGTCAAAACCTAGCATATGGCCAGCGCTGAAGAACGTTGATTACGCTGTTGGTTGTAGCAGGGAGTGGCTTCGTTAGTGGAGGAACAGTCACTTTATTTGGGTAAGTTACAGCAGCTGTAATGCATGGCCTCTTGGTGATGTTCTAAGCTCTTTTCTTGCTTACTAACTAACTTTTCTCAGTCTCAGCTTCCTGGCAGCAGTCGGTAACGTTAGCAGCGGCTAAAACCCACCCAACTCTAGCTGTCAGGACTCCCTAATGAACATATCCAAAACAGATAGATGAGGTACGTTATGAGAATACAACAAACCCAGCAGCCTTCAAATGTACCAAAGCTTTATAGGCTACAGTTGCCCATTTATTGAAAGGTGGTAGGCTATATCTTAATGTTACATTGGCTCTACAGTCCGAGAGGCACCGCTGTTATGCCCAGGAGCCTACAGCAGCCATTGTGGCTATGGAATGTCCATAGTCTGCACTTGAAAAGGCTATAGGCCTACTCCAGTTTCAGCCTTGAATAGCCTACTGCCACATACACAAGACATTTAACTGCCCATCATGTGAAAACAACAAACAGCTTAATTCTGATTGCCCTTATCAACAAGTTACTGAAACCGCTCATCACATGACTAGCCTACTGCAGACATATCTGCTCACCACATGTGCCAACAACAGCAACAAATGGCTTAAACCTGACGGCACTTCACTAACTATAATAGTTCAAACTTGGAAAACGAGTTACTGAACTTCGACATACATGAGTTGTTGAGTTGATTCAAATGATGTGATAACACAACTGGCCCTGTCAGAGACCCCCCCGCGATGATGTCACAAATTTGCATCACTGATGACATCACAATTGCTCTTATGCGATCACTGATGATGTCACAATGCCTATGACATCATCAGTGATGCCACAATGCACAATTGCTCAAGTTACATCACTGATGACATCACTTCCGGGACAAAATTGAACCGAGAACATTGCCCACATGCTCCCTTTTATAACAGATAGATGTGGCCCTCCACACAGTATTGGTTAATCAAGCAAGTTCACGTTGCGTTTTTTCTGTTCACCTAATGATGACAGCACTATCATACAGTTTGTGGACAAGCACCAAGTAGCAACAATGCAGGCGGAACTATGGAACTAATGTTTTCAAATGGCAAACAAAATCCTTAGAATCCTTACAATTGCATTCTATGTGATTTTTCTTTTTTTAATAACCCATAGATGCGTTAGCATTTCGCCCCCCGGCATTTTCACATGATCTAATCTGGCCCCCATTCCAAAAAGTTTGGACACCCCTGCGCTAGAGCCTCTGAAACAGTAATGTTGGCTGCGGACGTGTCTTGCAAAAAGGGCACTTATCATTCAGCGGCCAAAAGAGTGCTTGGGCAGCACCTGGGGTTTACCTGTGCACATCCCTGGTAGCTGGACTATTTGGAATAGAAAACGTCGAATTGGTGAGTAAAGTAAAAGCAACTGGTTTATTTTCCTCGTGGTTTTGCAGCTGAGCTCACTATTTGGCAGATCGCAAGGTTTCATTTTTTAACCCTATTGCCAAAAATAATATGTTGAAGGCTTTTCCATTGAGTAGAGAACTGCTTTCTGAAAACATAACGTTTTCTGATGTAGTCTACATTGAAAAACGTAATTAAAGGTCTGTCTGGCATAATGTAAACTGCCCCTCTCCCTCCTCCTTCTCCGCACCATGCTTGCTAGCAAAACACAGACAGCATGCCTTCAGTAGAGCAGGCGTTATCTTCAGTGGCAGCATTAATAGAGGCCTACACTCACCGTGCCATGCAAAAACAAGTTCTCATTGACGAAGTCGTCTTGTAGGGTGCAACCTCGGTATTGGTGAGTCCAGGCAAACCCTGAGTTGGACCTAGGACCTAGTCATTGGACCTAGGAGTTAATATAGTGTAAGCACAGGAGGGATGACATCAGTGTGGGGAAGGGACCTAGGAGTTAATATAGTGTAAGCACAGGAGGGATGAAATCAGTGTGGGGAAGGGACCTAGGAGTTAATATAGTGTAAGCACAGGAGGGATGAAATCAGTGTGGGGAAGGGACCTAGGAGTTAATATAGTGTAAGCACAGGAGGGATGAAATCAGTGTGGGGAAGGGACCTAGGAGTTAATATAGTGTAAGCACAGGAGGGCTGAAGACAGTGTGGGGAAGGGACCTAGGAGTTAATATAGTGTTTTACATTCTGTAAAACCCGATCCCCTCTCCTCTCCTGTTGGTCTTTCCTGAAAGTCTTCTTCTACTTTTAATGGCTTTCTGGCAGTGATGCCTTGCGGTGGTCCTAACAGGGAACAAGTGGGCGGGTGGCATGTGTGCCACGATTGTGATGTCATGTATCAGTGATGTCATGAGTGATGTCACTTGAGCAATTGTGATGTCATCAGTGATGGCACTCGAGCAATTGTGATGTCATCAGTGATGTAATAAATCCTTCTGTGGTGTTTTATGGCAGTTGACATCCTTTATGTTGCATTACTGCCTGGCTGAGGCTTTATAAGTGGTTGGAGTATGAATAGGGAGAAGAGCACAAGTGGTAGGCTACATCATCTACAGAGTAAGTGTTTATTGTTTATTTATGTTTGTTTGAAAATGCCAAGCGACAGAAAAGAATAACTGAGCAGGAGTTTGACAGCTGGAGAGAGAAACACAATGACTGTGCTAAAAACTTTGCAGGATCAAGTAAGGCAATGGAGAAGGTTATGGAGAGGTTGTGGCTTCATAGCACATACGTTACTGTTAGTGCAATGAGGGAAACTGATAGGGTCAGAATCTCAAAAGCTCAGGCCATCACAACCGCCAGTGTGAAACGTAGAGTCTGAGCACAGCTAAAAAAGTGAAACAACATGAGCAGGAAATGAGTGAGGGACCTACATATGGAGCAGGGATGGACATCTAGGCAGGACAGGAATGGGTAACTGTGATAGTTAATGGTGGCAGTTTGTGGATGTGTTACTGTGGTTGCCTGGTGTGGACCCAGGATATTACTGTGGTTCTGTTCAGTTGAAGGCCATACATGTTGTTTTACTAAGTTGTGAATTTTGATTATATAGATTATAATGGACCATCCATGGTGTATGTGTGTGTCTGTGTGACATCATCAATGATGACATCACTCAATGATGACATCACTCAATGATGACATCACTCACTGATGATAATGGTGATGTGAAGACATGCACTAAGTTATGAATTTTGATGTGTTACCTTATATGGACCATACATGGTGTGTGTCTGTGTGACATCATCAATGATGACATCACTCAATGATGACATCACTCAATGATGACATCACTCAATGATGACATCACTCACTGATGATATCATGGTGATGTGAAGACATGCACTAAGTTGTGAATTTTGATGTGTTCGGTGATATGATGGACCATACATGGTGTGTCTGTGTGACATCATCAATGATGACATCACTCAATGATGACATCACTCAATTATGACATCACTCAATGAGGACATCACTCACTGATGATATCATGGTGATGTGAAGACATGCACTAAGTTGTGAATTTTGGTGTGTTAGATGATATGATGGACCATACAAGAACTAACTTATGAATTTTGTTTCTAGATATTGACATATGATGGGCCGTACATGCATTCAGTTATGGATTTTGATTAGTTTTGTTGATATGATGATATTGTTTATATTGTTGTTGCTAAGTATTTGATTAGATAGCCTATTGTGTCTCTAAATAGTGGTTTCTAATTAAAGAAAATGTATGGAATTCTACAATACAAATCTTTAAAGGCCGTTTTCTCAAAATGAGTTTTTCCTCATACTCTGAGTCAAAAAGCTCCACTTCAGTAGCACTCACATTCACCAAACTTTCCAGTCTTATTCCTATCTATATTCTGAAGATTTTTTACACAGGGGTTTGTTGATATATCATTCATAGCCTGATTTATATCACGCTTTTCCTAAAAACATGGCGAAGATGGGTTTTTTATGACTGTTGACAATATTTTCTGATTTATGGAGTGATAAGTAGACATATCCAAAATCCCCTGTGTAAAAAACTTTGTCTCTAATATGTCAAGAAAATGAAACAATAATTTTGAACCTGGCTTCATCCAATGTTCAGATTTATGTTCTGGAAACGTATGCAAATTTGTGCATATTTAAGTAGATAATGCCTCATTTGCATATTTAAACATACAATTTCAGAAAACTTGTAATACAAAAATTCTTAGTCTCAATGTAAGTAATCAACTGGGGAAGTTTCATTGTGATAGCTATTAGTTAATTTTTTTCCCCCAGTCACCTGCCATGTCTCGCCTTAATTAATGTGCAGTTTTAGCCACATACGGACACACATAACCTTGCAAGCAAGCTGGATTCCCTTGCGAGATGTACAGTTTGTTGGTTTGTGAAAACAAACAATACCGCCCCCATCTGGCAATGTCAGGTTACACACCCGCATCAGAGAGAGTTGGATGCACCTGCATTAGAGACGCACCTGCATCAGGAAGAGTTGGATGCACCTGCATCAGAGACGCACCTGCATCAGAGAGAGTTGGATGCACCTGCATCAGAGAGAGTTGGATGCACCTGCATCAGAGAGAGTTGGATGCACCTGCATCAGAGAGGCACCTGCATCAGAGAGAGTTGGATGTGTGAATATCTCATTGAAAAAGATGGAGTTTCATTCAAAAAGCGGCTCCGCATCTAGGATTTGATCATGCAGACAGTTGATTGTTGCCATTGTAGCTGAAATATCAGATCTGGGATGGATGTATTTGAGTATTGTCAGCATGCGTTAATCCATCATTTGTCTTCTGTGTGTGTGTGTGTGTGTGTGTGTGTGTGTGTGTGTGTGTGTGTGTGTGTGTGTGTGTGTGTGTGTGTCAGTCTGGCCTCCAGAGCCCCCACACATTAAAGAGGAACAGGAGGAACTCTGCATCAGTCAGATTAAAGGGGAACAGGAGGAACTCTGGATCCGTCAAGAGGGAGAGCAGCTTCAAGAGGACCCAGAAGCCCCACACATAAAAGAGGAACAGGAGGAACTCTTGACCAGTCAAGAGGGAGAGCAGCTTCAAGAGGATCCAGAAGCCCCACACATTAAAGAGGAACAGGAGGAACTCTTGACCAGTCAAGAGGGAGAGCAGCTTCAAGAGGACCCAGAAGCCCCACACATTAAAGAGGAACAGGAGGAACTCTTGACCAGTCAAGAGGGAGAGCAGCTTCAAGAGGATCCAGAAGCCCCACACATTAAAGAGGAACAGGAGGAACTCTTGACCAGTCAAGAGGGAGAGCAGCTTCAAGAGGACCCAGAGCCCCCACACATTAAAGAGGAACAGGAGGAACTCTTGACCAGTCAGGAGAGAGAGCAGATTCAAGGGCTGGGCAAGTTCCAATTCACTCCTGTCCCTGTGAAGAGTGAAGATGATGAAGATAAACCTCAGTCCTCACAGCTTCCTCAAAGCCAAACTGAGTATAACAGAGAGGCAGAGCCTCTTGCCAGCAGCTCAACTGAACAGATGAGAACAGAAGCTACTGAAGAGGACGGTGGACTATCACAACCAGCCAGGAACATAGATCCAGACACTTCTGAACCTGAGACTGAAGACAGTGTCCACACAGGACAGAAACCGTTCAGCTGCTCAGACTGTGGTAAAAGTTTTAGTCAGAAAGGAACCTTGAAGAGACACATGAGAGTCCACACAGGAGAGAAACCGTTCAGCTGCTCAGACTGTGTTAAAAGTTTTAGTCGGAAAGGAACCTTGAAGAGACACATGAGAGTCCACACAGGAGAGAAGTCGTTCAGCTGCTCAGACTGTGATAAAAGTTTTAGTCACAGAGGAAACTTGGACAGACACAGGAGAGTCCACACAGGGGAGAAGTCATTCAGCTGCTCAGACTGTGCTAACAGTTTTAGTCAAAAAGGAGACTTGAAGAGACACATGAGAGTCCACACAGGAGAGAAACCGTTCAGCTGCTCAGACTGTGATAAAAGCTTTAGTCGGAAACAAAACTTGGAGACACACATGAGATTCCACACAGGAGAGAAGCCGTTCAGCTGCTCAGACTGTGATAAAAGTTTTAGTCGGAAAGTAAACGTGAAGAGACACATGAGAGTCCACACAGGAGAGAAACCGTTCAGCTGCTCAGACTGTGATAAAAGTTTTAGTCAGAAAGAAAACTTGGAGACACACATGAGAGTCCACACAGGAGAGAAACCGTTCAGTTGCAGTGTTTGTGGGAGAAGTTTTAGTCACAGTCGTCAAGTCAAAACACATAAGTGTAGTGGTGAGAGCAGCAGCAGGTGAAGCTGCAGAGCTGCTGGTTGAGCTGAACTGTTCAGCAGTAACACAACAACCATTTGTTGCGTTTCATTTCACTCAAATTTCAGGTCACTTAATATCAGGCTGGGCAATAATTAGATGTTATTTATTGTCATTCAGTAGAATCATATTGTGATATATATATATATATTTTTATTTCACCTTTATTTTACCAGGAAAATTACTTGAGATCCAAGATCTCTTTTTCGAGTAAGACCTGGCCTATGCTTGTGCAAGTAACTGACACACAATTCTGTTCTAAAATGTAAATAAATAAGTCTCTCAAAATGAGCTCTGAAACAAGTTAAATATGATGCATGACTCTTTACAACTTAATTTTTTGATGTGTTCATTTTTCTGTATTGTTGTGATCTGTCCGTCTTCTCCTACAAAGTCATCACTTTCTTTATTCTTGTTGATCTTGATATAATTTTAATACTAATTTAGTTCATATCATCCACCACTCATTTATAGGGCCTCTTGTGTCTATTGATGCGTCCTGTGGGAAGGGGGGATATGTTCTGAATGTACAGTATGTGTATGTACAGTATATGCTTTTTTTTGTAGATGGTTGTGGTTTTTGTAGTTTTCTTTGTTATGATGGAAAATCAAAAAAAATAAAAACATTGGGTAACACTTTATTTTAATGTACACTTACTAACCACTAACTAGCTGCTTATTAGCATGCATATTAGCTATTTATTAGCCATTATAAAGCACTTATTAATGCCTTATTCTGCATGATCATATTCTACAACTAGTAGGCCATTAACTAAGAGTTTTCCCTCAATACCCTCCTAATTACTGCTTATTGATAGTAAATAAGCAAGTTGTTGTGCATGAATTATGACCTTAATAGGCTTTGCTCAGTATGGGCATTATACCACAAGAATAGTTATTCTCTGTTAATAACTCTTAATAAATATGGTCTGATATTTAACATCTCAAAAACCAAAGGGCTGGTCGTTGATTTTAGAAAGAGCACCAGCCTCCTTCCCCCTCTTTCCATCAATGGAGAAGTGGTAGAGAGGGTCCCCTCCTTCCGGTTCCTCGGGACCACCATCCATGAATCCCTATCATGGGATCTCAACACCAGTCTCATGATCAGCAAATCCCACCAGCGACTTTACTTCCTGCGGCAGCTCAGAAAGTTCAGGGTCAGTCAAGCAGCCATGACCCACTTCTACAGGTCTGCTATTGAGAGTGTTCTTACTTTCTCCACGCTTGTCTGGTTTGGTCACACAACCACTCAGGACAAGACTCGGCTGGAAAGAGTAATACGCCGAGCATCTAAAATCATCGGCTGTAGTCTCCCCTCACTTACATCACTCTTTTCCACAAGAATAATCAGGAAGGCTAAAAAAATCATAGCAGACAAGTTACAACTCTCATCCGGCACACTACCTCTTTAATCTCCTCCCATCAGGCAGGAGATACAGAAGCATTAAGAGCAAAACATCTCGCTTCAGAGATAGCACCTAACTCCTTGCCATTAGACATCTGAACTTGCACTGATCCATTGATTATGTTTGACCTATAGCACTTTAAACTGTATGCACTTCTGCTGAATATGATGCTGCTGGATACTGTTCCTGAATGTTGTTGTTTTTTTCTTGCGTTAAATGGTTATTGTTTGTATATATATATATATATATAAAAAAAAACACGATTTCAGATGGAAGCAGTGCTGAGCTGAGCCAGTCCACCCCGTTATGTGTGTAAGTTAGATCATTACCACCGGCTTGAGTATCTCAAGAACTCGAGCCCCAAGAGGGCTGAACGAAGATTTTGACTTGCGGCCATTTTTGTAGTCATTTGTAGTCCTTTTGCAGGTGTGCTTGTAGGTGTGCTTTTGTGCTTTTGTGTGTGCTAATCTCATTATGTCCACATTGTAATGAATATTGCTCTGTCTAGTATCTCTGTCCTGTGTCATTTTCTTCACAGCTGTGGTATCTTCATATACTTTTTTACTACTACCACAATTTTAAAGTAGTAGAGACCACCTTGTAATAGTTCACATCACACTTTCTTCTTAAATATTACATTTCATTATGACGGTTTATGCCCGATAACCCCAGTTTATGTGATATTTAAGTTGTTCTGAATACTTCCATTATTGTCCTTTGAGACAATTATGTTTTGATATTGCCAGTTGCCATTTGATTATGTGAACATGTGCACTTAATGTGCACTACATGTATGTTTAATTTTATGTATCACATGATGTGTCAGGTGACCCCTGCGAGGGTACTTAAGGGGTGTGTCCCTACACTTCATTTATGTCTGAGGAAGGGCCTTGCCCGAAACGTCACTTTTTTGTGGTCAAATAAATATTTGGGAGCAGCTGCCAGTGTGCGGACTCTATTTTTATTACTTAGTTTCAAGGGAACAAATCAACACTAGACCGAAACAGGTCTCTTCAGAATGCTTTATTCAGCGAGAGAGCCAAACACACGTCTACTCAGTTTGGAAGGCACCTGGACAGAACATTCCAGAATCAGGCGGCTCTAGCTCTGATCTTGGCGCAGCCAATCAGCTTACACCAATTGAGTATTAACCAATTAAGAGCACTCTGCTCTACTCACAGTGCACACAATATTTAGCATTAAGCTACTTGGTTTCAAACACCACACCAGTACTTCATAAACAGTTTAAAAGTTCTGTGTATGGATTTAATTGTAACGTTATATGTTATAGCCTACTTCGGAATATGGGCGGAGGGCATACCTGGTCGCTATGACGACCAGGTGTGGGCGGGGGCAGATGACCAGCGGTGGAAGAAAAACGTCCATCGGGTTGAAACAAGTAGAGCCGAGTGGTGACGAGCTGTGCAGGGCTGTAAAATGTGGTGGAAATGAGCCATTAGCATTATGTCTAAACAGGGCCGGTTCCAGAACAAGATGACTAGGGGTGCATCCTAGATAGGAAGGGGTGCAGATGCCCGGCCGGCGGCCGGGCCCACTTGAAAAACACACGAAAAATTTGACATGTTATTTTACTAAAAATAATGCATTTGACCATCATTTCAAGTAGAATGATACCACCCAAGCAAGAATATTTCAAGTGTTTCAAGTGCTTTACTGAAATATTTGGACCATATAAT